>NC_052307.1:62939559-63200040 GCF_016432855.1 Salvelinus namaycush | reverse complement strand
TTAGAGTTTTAGGATGGTATTTGTTAATGGTTTGTGTTGTCAGTGTATACTAGAGGGGGGTTAGTAGAGTTTTAGGATGTATGTTTGGTGTTGTCAGTGTATACTAGAGGGGGAGTTAGTAGAGTTTTAGGATGTATGTTTGGTGTTGTCAGTGTATACTAGAGGGGGAGTTATTAGAGTTTTAGGATGTATGTTTGGTGTTGTCAGTGTATACTAGAGGGGGAGTAGTAGAGTTTTAGGATGTATGTTTGGTGTTGTCAGTGGTATACTAGAGGGGGGAGTTAGTAGAGTTTTAGGAGGTATGTTTGGTGTTGTCAGTGTATACTAGAGGGGGAGTTATTAGAGTTTTAGGAGGTATGTTGGTGTTGTCAGTGTATACTAGAGGGGAGTTATTAGAGTTTTAGGATGTATGTTTGGTGTTGTCAGTGTATACTAGAGGGGGCGTTAGTAGAGTTTTAGGATGTATGTTTGGTGTTGTCAGTGTATACTAGAGGGGGAGTCAGTAGAGTTTTAGGAGGTATGTTTGGTGTTGTCAGTGTATACTAGAGGGGGGAGTTAGTAGAGTTTTATGAGGTATGTTTGGTGTTGTCAGTGTATACTAGAGGGGGCGTTAGTAGAGTTTTAGGATGTATGTTTGGTGTTGTCAGTGTATACTAGAGGGGGAGTTAATAGAGTTTTAGGAGGTATGTTTGGTGTTGTCAGTGTATACTAGAGGGGGCGTTAGTAGAGTTTTAGGATGTATGTTTGGTGTTGTCAGTGTATACTAGAGGGGGAGTTAGTAGAGTTTTAGGAGGTATGTTTGGTGTTGTCAGTGTATACTAGAGGGGGAGTTAGTAGAGTTTTAGGAGGTATGTTTGGTGTTGTCAGTGTATACTAGAGGGGGCGTTAGTAGAGTTTTAGGATGTATGTTTGGTGTTGTCAGTGTATACTAGAGGGGGGAGTTAGTAGAGTTTTAGGATGTATGTTTGGTGTTGTCAGTGTATACTAGAGGGGGAGTTAGTAGAGTTTTAGGATGTATGTTTGGTGTTGTCAGTGTATACTAGAGGGGGAGTTAGTAGAGTTTTAGGATGTATGTTTGGTGTTGTCAGTGTATACTAGAGGGGGCGTTAGTAGAGTTTTAGGATGTATGTTTGGTGTTGTCAGTGTATACTAGAGGGAGAGTTAGTAGAGTTTTAGGATGTATGTTTGGTGTTGTCAGTATATACTAGAGGGGGAGTTAGTAGAGTTTTAGGAGGTATGTTTGGTGTTGTCAGTGTATACTAGAGGGGGCGTTAGTAGAGTTTTAGGAGGTATGTTTGGTGTTGTCAGTGTATACTAGAGGGGGAGTTAGTAGAGTTTTAGGATGTATGTTTGGTGTTGTCAGTGTATACTAGAGGGGGAGTTAGTAGAGTTTTAGGAGGTATGTTTGGTGTTGTCAGTGTATACTAGAGGGGGAGTTATTAGAGTTTTAGGATGTATGTTTGGTGTTGTCAGTGTATACTAGAGGGGGAGTTATTAGAGTTTTAGGATGTATGTTTGGTGTTGTCAGTGTATACTAGAGGGGGCGTTAGTAGAGTTTTAGGAGGTATGTTGGTGTTGTCAGTGTATACTAGAGGGGGAGTTAGTAGAGTTTTAGGATGTATGTTTGGTGTTGTCAGTGTATACTAGAGGGGGAGTTATTAGAGTTTTAGGATGTATGTTTGGTGTTGTCAGTGTATACTAGAGGGGGCGTTAGTAGAGTTTTAGGATGTATGTTTGGTGTTGTCAGTGTATACTAGAGGGGGAGTCAGTAGAGTTTTAGGAGGTATGTTTGGTGTTGTCAGTGTATACTAGAGGGGGAGTTATTAGAGTTTTAGGATGTATGTTTGGTGTTGTCAGTGTATACTAGAGGGGGAGTTATTAGAGTTTTAGGATGTATGTTTGGTGTTGTCAGTGTATACTAGAGGGGGCGTTAGTAGAGTTTTAGGATGTATGTTTGGTGTTGTCAGTGTATACTAGAGGGGGAGTCAGTAGAGTTTTAGGAGGTATGTTTGGTGTTGTCAGTGTATACTAGAGGGGGGAGTTAGTAGAGTTTTATGAGGTATGTTTGGTGTTGTCAGTGTATACTAGAGGGGGCGTTAGTAGAGTTTTAGGATGTATGTTTGGTGTTGTCAGTGTATACTAGAGGGGGAGTTAGTAGAGTTTTAGGAGGTATGTTTGGTGTTGTCAGTGTATACTAGAGGGGGCGTTAGTAGAGTTTTAGGATGTATGTTTGGTGTTGTCAGTGTATACTAGAGGGGGCGTTAGTAGAGTTTTAGGAGGTATGTTTGGTGTTGTCAGTGTATACTAGAGGGGGAGTTAGTAGAGTTTTAGGAGGTATGTTTGGTGTTGTCAGTGTATACTAGAGGGGGAGTTATTAGAGTTTTAGGATGTATGTTTGGTGTTGTCAGTGTATACTAGAGGGGGGAGTTAGTAGAGTTTTAGGATGTATGTTTGGTGTTGTCAGTGTATACTAGAGGGGGCGTTAGTAGAGTTTTAGGATGTATGTTTGGTGTTGTCAGTGTATACTAGAGGGGGCGTTAGTAGAGTTTTAGGATGTATGTTTGGTGTTGTCAGTGTATACTAGAGGGGGGCGTTAGTAGAGTTTTAGGATGTATGTTTGGTGTTGTCAGTGTATACTAGAGGGAGAGTTAGTAGAGTTTTAGGATGTATGTTTGGTGTTGTCAGTATATACTAGAGGGGGGAGTTAGTAGAGTTTTAGGAGGTATGTTTGGTGTTGTCAGTGTATACTAGAGGGGGCGTTAGTAGAGTTTTAGGAGGTATGTTTGGTGTTGTCAGTGTATACTAGAGGGGGGAGTTAGTAGAGTTTTAGGATGTATGTTTGGTGTTGTCAGTGTATACTAGAGGGGGAGTCAATAGAGTTTTAGGAGGTATGTTTGGTGTTGTCAGTGTATACTAGAGGGGGAGTTATTAGAGTTTTAGGATGTATGTTTGGTGTTGTCAGTGTATACTAGAGGGGGAGTTATTAGAGTTTTAGGATGTATGTTTGGTGTTGTCAGTGTATACTAGAGGGGGCGTTAGTAGAGTTTTAGGAGGTATGTTTGGTGTTGTCAGTGTATACTAGAGGGGGAGTTATTAGAGTTTTAGGATGTATGTTTGGTGTTGTCAGTGTATACTAGAGGGGGAGTTATTAGAGTTTTAGGATGTATGTTTGGTGTTGTCAGTGTATACTAGAGGGGGCGTTAGTAGAGTTTTAGGATGTATGTTTGGTGTTGTCAGTGTATACTAGAGGGGGAGTCAGTAGAGTTTTAGGAGGTATGTTTGGTGTTGTCAGTGTATACTAGAGGGGGGAGTTAGTAGAGTTTTATGAGGTATGTTTGGTGTTGTCAGTGTATACTAGAGGGGGCGTTAGTAGAGTTTTAGGATGTATGTTTGGTGTTGTCAGTGTATACTAGCGGGGGAGTTAATAGAGTTTTAGGAGGTATGTTTGGTGTTGTCAGTGTATACTAGAGGGGGCGTTAGTAGAGTTTTAGGATGTATGTTTGGTGTTGTCAGTGTATACTAGAGGGGGCGTTAGTAGAGTTTTAGGAGGTATGTTTGGTGTTGTCAGTGTATACTAGAGGGGGAGTTAGTAGAGTTTTAGGAGGTATGTTTGGTGTTGTCAGTGTATACTAGAGGGGGCGTTAGTAGAGTTTTAGGAGGTATGTTTGGTGTTGTCAGTGTATACTAGAGGGGGGAGTTAGTAGAGTTTTAGGATGTATGTTTGGTGTTGTCAGTGTATACTAGAGGGGGCGTTAGTAGAGTTTTAGGATGTATGTTTGGTGTTGTCAGTGTATACTAGAGGGGGCGTTAGTAGAGTTTTAGGATGTATGTTTGGTGTTGTCAGTGTATACTAGAGGGGGCGTTAGTAGAGTTTTAGGATGTATGTTTGGTGTTGTCAGTGTATACTAGAGGGGGAGTTAGTAGAGTTTTAGGATGTATGTTTGGTGTTGTCAGTGTATACTAGAGGGGGCGTTAGTAGAGTTTTAGGAGGTATGTTTGGTGTTGTCAGTGTATACTAGAGGGGGAGTTATTAGAGTTTTAGGATGTATGTTTGGTGTTGTCAGTGTATACTAGAGGGGGAGTTATTAGAGTTTTAGGATGTATGTTTGGTGTTGTCAGTGTATATTAGAGGGGGCGTTAGTAGAGTTTTAGGATGTATGTTTGGTGTTGTCAGTGTATACTAGAGGGGGAGTCAGTAGAGTTTTAGGAGGTATGTTTGGTGTTGTCAGTGTATACTAGAGGGGGAGTTAGTAGAGTTTTAGGAGGTATGTTTGGTGTTGTCAGTGTATACTAGAGGGGGAGTTATTAGAGTTTTAGGATGTATGTTTGGTGTTGTCAGTGTATACTAGAGGGGGCGTTAGTAGAGTTTTAGGATGTATGTTTGGTGTTGTCAGTGTATACTAGAGGGAGAGTTAGTAGAGTTTTAGGATGTATGTTTGGTGTTGTCAGTGTATACTAGAGGGGGGAGTTAGTAGAGTTTTAGGAGGTATGTTTGGTGTTGTCAGTGTATACTAGAGGGGGCGTTAGTAGAGTTTTAGGATGTATGTTTGGTGTTGTCAGTGTATACTAGAGGGGGAGTTATTAGAGTTTTAGGATGTATGTTTGGTGTTGTCAGTGTATACTAGAGGGGGCGTTAGTAGAGTTTTAGGATGTATGTTTGGTGTTGTCAGTGTATACTAGAGGGGGGAGTTATTAGAGTTTTAGGATGTATGTTTGGTGTTGTCAGTGTATACTAGAGGGGGAGTTATTAGAGTTTTAGGATGTATGTTTGGTGTTGTCAGTGTATACTAGAGGGGGAGTTAGTAGAGTTTTAGGATGTATGTTTGGTGTTGTCAGTATATACTAGAGGGGGCGTTAGTAGAGTTTTAGGAGTTATGTTTGGTGTTGTCAGTGTATACTAGAGGGGGAGTTAGTAGAGTTTTAGGAGGTATGTTTGGTGTTGTCAGTGTATACTAGAGGGGGCGTTAGTAGAGTTTTAGGGTGTATGTTTGGTGTTGTCAGTGTATACTAGAGGGGGGCGTTAGTAGAGTTTTAGGATGTATGTTTGGTGTTGTTAGTGTATACTAGAGGGGGAGTTAGTAGAGTTTTAGGAGGTATGTTTGGTGTTGTCAGTGTATACTAGAGGGGGAGTTAGTAGAGTTTTAGGATGCATGTTTGGTGTTGTCAGTGTATACTAGAGGGGGAGTTAGTAGAGTTTTAGGAGGTATGTTTGGTGTTGTCAGTGTATACTAGAGTGGGAATTAGTAGAGTTTTAGGATGTATGTTTGGTGTTGTCAGTGTATACTAGAGGGAGAGTTAGTAGAGTTTTGGGAGGTATGTTTGGTGTTGTCAGTGTATACTAGAGGGGGGCATTAGTAGAGTTTTAGGATGTATGTTTGGTGTTGTTAGTGTATACTAGAGGGGGAGTTAGTAGAGTTTTAGGAGGTATGTTTGGTGTTGTCAGTGTATACTAGAGGGGGAGTTAGTAGAGTTTTAGGATGTATGTTTGGTGTTGTCAGTGTATACTAGAGGGGGAATTAGTAGAGTTTTAGGATGTATGTTTGGTGTTGTCAGTGTATACTAGAGGGAGAGTTAGTAGAGTTTTGGGATGTATGTTTGGTGTTGTTAGTGTATACTAGAGGGGGAGTTAGTAGAGTTTCAGGAGGTATGTTTGGTGTTGTCAGTGTATACTAGAGGGGGCGTTATTAGAGTTTTAGGAGGTATGTTTGGTGTTGTCAGTGTATACTAGAGGGGGCGTTAGTAGAGTTTTAGGAGGTATGTTTGGTGTTGTCAGTGTATACTAGAGGGGGCGTTAGTAGAGTTTTAGGAGGTATGTTTGGTGTTGTCAGTGTATACTAGAGGGGGAGTTATTAGAGTTTTAGGATGTATGTTTGGTGTTGTCAGTGTATACTAGAGGGGGAGTTATTAGAGTTTTAGGATGTATGTTTGGTGTTGTCAGTGTATACTAGAGGGGGCGTTAGTAGAGTTTTAGGATGTATGTTTGATGTTGTCAGTGTATACTAGAGGGGGAGTCAGTAGAGTTTTAGGAGGTATGTTTGGTGTTGTCAGTGTATACTAGAGGGGGAGTTAGTAGAGTTTTAGGAGGTATGTTTGGTGTTGTCAGTGTATACTAGAGGGGGAGTTAGTAGAGTTTTAGGATGTATGTTTGGTGTTGTCAGTGTATACTAGAGGGGGCGTTAGTAGAGTTTTAGGAGGTATGTTTGGTGTTGTCAGTGTATACTAGAGGGGGGAGTTAGTAGAGTTTTAGGAGGTATGTTTGGTGTTGTCAGTGTATACTAGAGGGGGGAGTTAGTAGAGTTTTAGGATGTATGTTTGGTGTTGTCAGTGTATACTAGAGGGGGCGTTAGTAGAGTTTTAGGATGTATGTTTGGTGTTGTCAGTGTATACTAGAGGGGGCGTTAGTAGAGTTTTAGGATGTATGTTTGGTGTTGTCAGTGTATACTAGAGGGGGGCGTTAGTAGAGTTTTAGGATGTATGTTTGGTGTTGTCAGTGTATACTAGAGGGAGAGTTAGTAGAGTTTTAGGATGTATGTTTGGTGTTGTCAGTATATACTAGAGGGGGGAGTTAGTAGAGTTTTAGGAGGTATGTTTGGTGTTGTCAGTGTATACTAGAGGGGGCGTTAGTAGAGTTTTAGGAGGTATGTTTGGTGTTGTCAGTGTATACTAGAGGGGGGAGTTAGTAGAGTTTTAGGATGTATGTTTGGTGTTGTCAGTGTATACTAGAGGGGGAGTCAGTAGAGTTTTAGGAGGTATGTTTGGTGTTGTCAGTGTATACTAGAGGGGGAGTTATTAGAGTTTTAGGATGTATGTTTGGTGTTGTCAGTGTATACTAGAGGGGGAGTTATTAGAGTTTTAGGATGTATGTTTGGTGTTGTCAGTGTATACTAGAGGGGGCGTTAGTAGAGTTTTAGGAGGTATGTTTGGTGTTGTCAGTGTATACTAGAGGGGGAGTTATTAGAGTTTTAGGATGTATGTTTGGTGTTGTCAGTGTATACTAGAGGGGGAGTTATTAGAGTTTTAGGATGTATGTTTGGTGTTGTCAGTGTATACTAGAGGGGGCGTTAGTAGAGTTTTAGGATGTATGTTTGGTGTTGTCAGTGTATACTAGAGGGGGAGTCAGTAGAGTTTTAGGAGGTATGTTTGGTGTTGTCAGTGTATACTAGAGGGGGGAGTTAGTAGAGTTTTATGAGGTATGTTTGGTGTTGTCAGTGTATACTAGAGGGGGCGTTAGTAGAGTTTTAGGATGTATGTTTGGTGTTGTCAGTGTATACTAGCGGGGGAGTTAATAGAGTTTTAGGAGGTATGTTTGGTGTTGTCAGTGTATACTAGAGGGGGCGTTAGTAGAGTTTTAGGATGTATGTTTGGTGTTGTCAGTGTATACTAGAGGGGGCGTTAGTAGAGTTTTAGGAGGTATGTTTGGTGTTGTCAGTGTATACTAGAGGGGGAGTTAGTAGAGTTTTAGGAGGTATGTTTGGTGTTGTCAGTGTATACTAGAGGGGGCGTTAGTAGAGTTTTAGGAGGTATGTTTGGTGTTGTCAGTGTATACTAGAGGGGGGAGTTAGTAGAGTTTTAGGATGTATGTTTGGTGTTGTCAGTGTATACTAGAGGGGGCGTTAGTAGAGTTTTAGGATGTATGTTTGGTGTTGTCAGTGTATACTAGAGGGGGCGTTAGTAGAGTTTTAGGATGTATGTTTGGTGTTGTCAGTGTATACTAGAGGGGGCGTTAGTAGAGTTTTAGGATGTATGTTTGGTGTTGTCAGTGTATACTAGAGGGGGAGTTAGTAGAGTTTTAGGATGTATGTTTGGTGTTGTCAGTGTATACTAGAGGGGGCGTTAGTAGAGTTTTAGGAGGTATGTTTGGTGTTGTCAGTGTATACTAGAGGGGGAGTTATTAGAGTTTTAGGATGTATGTTTGGTGTTGTCAGTGTATACTAGAGGGGGAGTTATTAGAGTTTTAGGATGTATGTTTGGTGTTGTCAGTGTATATTAGAGGGGGCGTTAGTAGAGTTTTAGGATGTATGTTTGGTGTTGTCAGTGTATACTAGAGGGGGAGTCAGTAGAGTTTTAGGAGGTATGTTTGGTGTTGTCAGTGTATACTAGAGGGGGAGTTAGTAGAGTTTTAGGAGGTATGTTTGGTGTTGTCAGTGTATACTAGAGGGGGAGTTATTAGAGTTTTAGGATGTATGTTTGGTGTTGTCAGTGTATACTAGAGGGGGCGTTAGTAGAGTTTTAGGATGTATGTTTGGTGTTGTCAGTGTATACTAGAGGGAGAGTTAGTAGAGTTTTAGGATGTATGTTTGGTGTTGTCAGTGTATACTAGAGGGGGGAGTTAGTAGAGTTTTAGGAGGTATGTTTGGTGTTGTCAGTGTATACTAGAGGGGGCGTTAGTAGAGTTTTAGGATGTATGTTTGGTGTTGTCAGTGTATACTAGAGGGGGAGTTATTAGAGTTTTAGGATGTATGTTTGGTGTTGTCAGTGTATACTAGAGGGGGCGTTAGTAGAGTTTTAGGATGTATGTTTGGTGTTGTCAGTGTATACTAGAGGGGGGAGTTATTAGAGTTTTAGGATGTATGTTTGGTGTTGTCAGTGTATACTAGAGGGGGAGTTATTAGAGTTTTAGGATGTATGTTTGGTGTTGTCAGTGTATACTAGAGGGGGAGTTAGTAGAGTTTTAGGATGTATGTTTGGTGTTGTCAGTATATACTAGAGGGGGCGTTAGTAGAGTTTTAGGAGTTATGTTTGGTGTTGTCAGTGTATACTAGAGGGGGAGTTAGTAGAGTTTTAGGAGGTATGTTTGGTGTTGTCAGTGTATACTAGAGGGGGCGTTAGTAGAGTTTTAGGGTGTATGTTTGGTGTTGTCAGTGTATACTAGAGGGGGGCGTTAGTAGAGTTTTAGGATGTATGTTTGGTGTTGTTAGTGTATACTAGAGGGGGAGTTAGTAGAGTTTTAGGAGGTATGTTTGGTGTTGTCAGTGTATACTAGAGGGGGAGTTAGTAGAGTTTTAGGATGCATGTTTGGTGTTGTCAGTGTATACTAGAGGGGGAGTTAGTAGAGTTTTAGGAGGTATGTTTGGTGTTGTCAGTGTATACTAGAGTGGGAATTAGTAGAGTTTTAGGATGTATGTTTGGTGTTGTCAGTGTATACTAGAGGGAGAGTTAGTAGAGTTTTGGGAGGTATGTTTGGTGTTGTCAGTGTATACTAGAGGGGGGCATTAGTAGAGTTTTAGGATGTATGTTTGGTGTTGTTAGTGTATACTAGAGGGGGAGTTAGTAGAGTTTTAGGAGGTATGTTTGGTGTTGTCAGTGTATACTAGAGGGGGAGTTAGTAGAGTTTTAGGATGTATGTTTGGTGTTGTCAGTGTATACTAGAGGGGGAATTAGTAGAGTTTTAGGATGTATGTTTGGTGTTGTCAGTGTATACTAGAGGGAGAGTTAGTAGAGTTTTGGGATGTATGTTTGGTGTTGTTAGTGTATACTAGAGGGGGAGTTAGTAGAGTTTCAGGAGGTATGTTTGGTGTTGTCAGTGTATACTAGAGGGGGCGTTATTAGAGTTTTAGGAGGTATGTTTGGTGTTGTCAGTGTATACTAGAGGGGGCGTTAGTAGAGTTTTAGGAGGTATGTTTGGTGTTGTCAGTGTATACTAGAGGGGGCGTTAGTAGAGTTTTAGGAGGTATGTTTGGTGTTGTCAGTGTATACTAGAGGGGGAGTTATTAGAGTTTTAGGATGTATGTTTGGTGTTGTCAGTGTATACTAGAGGGGGAGTTATTAGAGTTTTAGGATGTATGTTTGGTGTTGTCAGTGTATACTAGAGGGGGCGTTAGTAGAGTTTTAGGATGTATGTTTGATGTTGTCAGTGTATACTAGAGGGGGAGTCAGTAGAGTTTTAGGAGGTATGTTTGGTGTTGTCAGTGTATACTAGAGGGGGAGTTAGTAGAGTTTTAGGAGGTATGTTTGGTGTTGTCAGTGTATACTAGAGGGGGAGTTATTAGAGTTTTAGGATGTATGTTTGGTGTTGTCAGTGTATACTAGAGGGGGCGTTAGTAGAGTTTTAGGATGTATGTTTGGTGTTGTCAGTGTATACTAGAGGGAGAGTTAGTAGAGTTTTAGGATGTATGTTTGGTGTTGTCAGTGTATACTAGAGGGGGGAGTTAGTAGAGTTTTAGGAGGTATGTTTGGTGTTGTCAGTGTATACTAGAGGGGGCGTTAGTAGAGTTTTAGGATGTATGTTTGGTGTTGTCAGTGTATACTAGAGGGGGAGTTATTAGAGTTTTAGGATGTATGTTTGGTGTTGTCAGTGTATACTAGAGGGGGGAGTTAGTAGAGTTTTAGGATGTATGTTTGGTGTTGTCAGTGTATACTAGAGGGGGCGTTAGTAGAGTTTTAGGATGTATGTTTGGTGTTGTCAGTGTATACTAGAGGGGGGAGTTATTAGAGTTTTAGGATGTATGTTTGGTGTTGTCAGTGTATACTAGAGGGGGAGTTATTAGAGTTTTAGGATGTATGTTTGGTGTTGTCAGTGTATACTAGAGGGGGAGTTAGTAGAGTTTTAGGATGTATGTTTGGTGTTGTCAGTGTATACTAGAGGGGGCGTTAGTAGAGTTTTAGGAGGTATGTTTGGTGTTGTCAGTGTATACTAGAGGGGGAGTTAATAGAGTTTTAGGAGGTATGTTTGGTGTTGTCAGTGTATACTAGAGGGGGCGTTAGTAGAGTTTTAGGATGTATGTTTGGTGTTGTCAGTGTATACTAGAGGGGGGCGTTAGTAGAGTTTTAGGATGTATGTTTGGTGTTGTTAGTGTATACTAGAGGGGGAGTTAGTAGAGTTTTAGGAGGTATGTTTGGTGTTGTCAGTGTATACTAGAGGGGGAGTTAGTAGAGTTTTAGGATGCATGTTTGGTGTTGTCAGTGTATACTAGAGGGGGAGTTAGTAGAGTTTTAGGAGGTATGTTTGGTGTTGTCAGTGTATACTAGAGTGGGAATTAGTAGAGTTTTAGGATGTATGTTTGGTGTTGTCAGTGTATACTAGAGGGAGAGTTAGTAGAGTTTTGGGAGGTATGTTTGGTGTTGTCAGTGTATACTAGAGGGGGGCATTAGTAGAGTTTTAGGATGTATGTTTGGTGTTGTTAGTGTATACTAGAGGGGGAGTTAGTAGAGTTTTAGGAGGTATGTTTGGTGTTGTCAGTGTATACTAGAGGGGGAGTTAGTAGAGTTTTAGGATGTATGTTTGGTGTTGTCAGTGTATACTAGAGGGGGAATTAGTAGAGTTTTAGGATGTATGTTTGGTGTTGTCAGTGTATACTAGAGGGAGAGTTAGTAGAGTTTTGGGATGTATGTTTGGTGTTGTTAGTGTATACTAGAGGGGGAGTTAGTAGAGTTTCAGGAGGTATGTTTGGTGTTGTCAGTGTATACTAGAGGGGGCGTTATTAGAGTTTTAGGAGGTATGTTTGGTGTTGTCAGTGTATACTAGAGGGAGAGTTAGTAGAGTTTTGGGAGGTATGTTTGGTGTTGTCAGTGTATACTAGAGGGAGAGTTAGTAGAGTTTTGGGAGGTATGTTTGGTGTTGTAAGTGTAGGACCTAGATCTACAGATCTAACCCTCCCTCCTCCTCCCTCCCTTCCACCTACAAACAGGACTTACTGACACCCCTATCACACACCAACACACCCACATCCCTCTCTCTTTCACTCTCCCTCTGTCTCATTCTTTTTCCTTTTTTCCAGTCTGTTTCTCTCCTCCCCCCTTCCATTCCTCTCCATTCTTTGTCTCCTGAAAATGAATAAACAATGCAGGTACCCTTCACCCACAAAACAAACCAATACAGATTGTAGGCCAGTGGGTGGTCTTGTATGGGGCTCTGCTTAAGGTTAAATATCTTTAATCCAACCAGGCTGGAAAACTAAATATTCTCCCTAGCCAAATCCTCTTTCTGCACTCCCCAACACCGCCACCCCTCCTCATACTCCTCCCTCATCTCTTTCTCTATTCTTCCCTTAGTCTTCTCTCTCTTTATAGTTGCTCACTCTTCACTTTGGAGCAAGACATTTGTTGTTTATGCTCTAGTTAATTTATTCACTCAACAGGGTTTCATAAAACAGCTTATAAAGGATAAACACAGGGTCTCACCATAAAAATAGAGCAAACAAATCTAACTTTTCGAATGCTGCGTTTCTCCTCTACTCCCCATGACGGACCAACCGTAAGAACTTGATGAGAGGAGGAATTATTGAGAGCGCAATTACATCTTACAGAATCAACTTCCTGTGCCGAGCCTGACCAGAGGGTCTCTTTCTCTATCATCTAATCAGTGTTTTACCCTGCCACTGCCATCCTCAATCTTGTAAAGATGATATTACAGACGTATCAGCCAAAGTCCTATCTCTGGCCCCCCTCAGCCCCCCCCCCCCCCCGCCACACCATATCCCATCCCAGAGATAACAGGGAGATTGCATCCCCTTCCTTGTCTTCAAAAAGACCAGATAAGAGACACATTTTATCAGCAGGCTCTATAATTTGGTGTTAACTTTGCACATATTTGCAAGTCAAAGTGCAGTGAAATGACAGGCCAGGTGGATGGTGTCTCTCTGTCTATCGTGGCCTCTCCTCTCCAGTCTCTCCTGGGGCCATCTGGCTGGCCAGTCCGTAGTCAGGACGACCAGGAGAGTAAGTGCAGTCGATGGGCAGGTAAATGCTGCCTTGATGAAGCCTGGACCGGAGCTCCTCTGGATCTGTGTGGCTCCTAAGCTGAGGGGATGGAGAGAGAGGCAGGCTGGTTTACCGGCTCACCACCATCAATACATCAGTGGCTTAGCGACCAGATTAACAGCCTGCGAGTGGTCAGGGCCACAAAACTGCTCCACTCGCCTCTCTATTCAGTGGGGCTGTGGGGCGGGCAGGGGGGTGAGGGGGAGTAGGGAGAGGGGGGATCTCAGTCATCAGGATGAGCACACAGGGACCCCTGTCTGTTTAGGTTTGGGCTGTTGAGGAGAGTCTGGGGACAGATAAATAACAGGAGTGCAATGGAAATGTGGACCTAGCTGTTTGAATTTCACTCCCATTACCTTGTAACGCCCTACTAGTGAGTTTAAATGGCTATTTGATGGGTTAAGTCTAATGCTGGTGGTATGCATTTTATTTGCTATATTAAAGGGATACTTCAGGATTTTGCATGCAGTTTGAAGGAAGTTGCTAACTAGTGTTAGCACAAATGCTAAATAGCGTTAGTGCAATGACTGGAAGTCTACTTTAACGCTAGCATGCTAGTAGATGCCATAGACTTCCAGTCATTGCGCTAACACTAGTTAGTATTGGCTCTCGAAACTATCTCTAACTTTCTTCATACTGGATGCGGAGACTTAAACATTTTATCCATAAGTTCATCTTACTCTGGGGCAGTAGATAAAGGTCTTATTGCCTAAATCCCAAAGTGTCCCTTTAATATTCAGAACTAGTCTAACATTAAACAATTCTCTCTATGGGCATTTTTTCTTTAAAGATGGGAACTCACCGAGCCAACCCCATAGCCCAAACACAATTGCTAGGGAGAACTCCTAACCTGGAGATCCTCAAGGCCTTAGTTCCATAGTGTGGGGATAAAAAGTCAACCCCACCCTCCCCCATGGCGATGACTGTCCATCCAGGTGGCGTATGTTTGGCCTAATTGCCGTGTTCTGGAGTCCAGCGTTAGGACTGGGAGTTGTAAATCTATCAGTGTTATGGGGGCAATGTTTTCTCCAGATGTAGACGAAAGATTTCATCCCTTTGTAATTAAGCAGTGCAGCCCAGGGTGTCATATGGTTTTTATTGGGGCACTCTGGGAAAAATCATTTCGCACCTTGTTTTCTCATCATGCCCTTTATTCTTGTATAAAAGGAGGGATAGAAGGGAGAGAGGAGATTTTTAAGAAGGAAAGGAAGGAAAATAAAATCTGTTTGAATTCCTATATGGAAATGACTGGGTATTGATTTAGGAGACAGAGGTGGGAAGGGGAGGGGGCAGCACAGGGGCCAATCAAAGACTTTCTCAGACAGAAAACAGTAAGAGGAAATAAAAAGATTCAATTAGAATACAGAGAATTTTCCCAAATGTTATCGTTTCCTCCTGGTGTCTCTGTTTCCACCTGTGCTCTACTTTAAACTCATTAAAGGAATGAGAGAGAGAGAGAGAGAGAGGGAGGGAGGGAGGGAGGGAGGGAGGGAGGGAGGGAGGGAGGGAGGGAGGGAGGGAGGGAGTGCACAGAGTTACGGGTTAGGGACAAGAACGCTGTTCAACTTCTCAATGACAGCGCTAGTTTATAGCCTTCACATTCCCTCATAACAAACTGATGCCTGGAATAAAGAACACTGTAGAAACGATTGTCCCTCACTCCCCATAAGCCCCACCCTCTTGCCATCATCATCAGTCACCCCCACCTCACCTTTTTTCGTTTATGTGGCAAACTTAGGGGTCAAACCTTCTGAGGTGAGTGTTTTTTTTTTTACTAGTCACAGCTGGTGAAAGTGCGATAGAGAGGGATTGGACCTTTGTTCAAAATAACCGGTTTCACACATTTGTGTTTTATAAAGCACTTTTCAATCGCTGGGTGATTTACGGAGCTGTGCTGTCCTGTTGGAGGGCCTCTCTCTCTCTGTTCCCTGTGAGCACAGATCAGAAATACAGACAGCAGAGGAAGTCTTCACCACAGCCTCTTAGCTCCTCTCCTCTCAGCTCCCTCCCAGATCCCAGGACCGCTTCCAAATCACTGAGAACTATTCCTCATCTCCTTCCTCGCCAGTCACCGTGCCAGGCCCACAAACCCCACTTTATAACGCCACCACATTCAATCAACACCAGACCTAAAATTAGGGCCCGCTGAATGATTCAAACGTGGATCCTTCTTTCAAATGGCTTATCTCTGTCACTACTTAGGAATGTCCTTAATTTATGCTTGTACGGTTGGAATGGATTTGTTGGAGTAATTAGAACCATAAGGACTCTGTGCTACTGTATAAACGGGGTCTCTTGGAGCCAGTACGTTTACGTGCCATGAGAGTCGATTGCTAAATCTGTTTTGCAAATTATTATTCAAAATCGTCGATACATTAATTTAAGCAACTGAACGGAGAGTCTAGTTTAATGAGTTATATGAACCAGGCTTTATTAAATATTTGTTTATGTTGCACGGGAGAGTAGTGTATATTAGTTCTTGCAGTGGTGTGTCCAAATGGGCCCAGATCTCCACGAACACAATCCCTGCTTTTGTTCTCTCCACTGTTCCTCTGATGCACCTCCTGTGTCTCCAGACTAGTCTTCCCAACATCATTTCACAGATGAGTTATGAGAGCACCGGTCTGTGTTGGAGATGATTCCCTCCATATTGCCAGCTAATATCCCCCTCCTTTAAGTCAGGATCCAGTTACTGGCCTCCATGGTCCCTGCAGGAACGGCCTTTGTTCCTGAATGGCTGGGAACAGGAACCTCTCTCTCTACATTAGATGTTTTTCCTTCTTCATGAAAAATAAATGTACCTCCTTTTTATTCCTCTTAGACAAATCTGACGGGGTTTCTTCTCAGTTCTTCCATTTCATAGTGCTGTAGTAGGCACCTTTGAACTTTAGAAAATATGAAATGTCAAAATGACTGGAGTTTATGGGATCAAAACAGAATATCAAATTGAATAAAGTCGGAATTCTAGGAGTGACGAGACAAATGATTACAAATCCCTCAGTACATGAAACAACCCTCCAAAAAGCTGATCGTTCTCAGGACCTTCTGTCTGTACAGTGATTTCCTGCCGGAGAGTGGGTTTTAACACACCTCGTCTCTTTCACTTCAAATGGGGCTTATCATTCAATTTTCCTCAATTTCCGGCTATTTCTGGCCTCATTTTCAGTTTGCTCTATCATGGTGGACTCACTGACAAAGAACAGGTTGGAACAATTTGTGACATCCCTCTAGAATCACTTTTGATCATTGGCATTCTTTGATTGGTCATTTTATGTGTGTTGGTAGAGTGGGCTGTAACACCATTAGCTGATATTATATATACTGTAGGCTGCATGGCCTCAGAGGCCACATATATACACAGCATATTGCACATGTAGAGTAAATAACAATGGAAATATGGCGTGTCTGAGTTTTGAAGTTCATTTGAAGGATATACCAGTAAATTCTAGGGATAGATTACTCTAGATTACTACCTGTAAGTCGTGCAGTTTGGTGTGAGAGCCGCCCTGCCCGTACATCTGGAGAGGTGTTTAGTGCCTTTCAAAGAAGAGCCCCAGCAACAGAGTATTCCCCGTATTCAACTTAACTTTTAAATCATTAAACATGATGAAGCCATCTCCGCAAAGTCAGGGGTTTATATACGAAAATCAAACGCCATCTGCCATCTCTGATCAGAGGCAACAGCCTTCAGGCCGGGGTTACGAAGGCACAACAGGAAAAGCCATTAACTGCCAATCACTGTATCGATCGACAAGCCAGTCCACCACTACCATCAACCCCCCCCCCCCACACACACACACACACTCACTGACTCACACATATAAGCACTTACTGTATACAAACACACATTCAGTCACATAACAAACTTCCCTCATACTGCCAGGTTGGTCTAAAATGTGGAGGTTAGGCTACTCATCAGAGGAAAGTACACTCCTTTCCCCGCCTTTCTCTCCTCTCTCTTGCTCTCTGTCTAAGCGTTACCCTTCAAATGATCTAAAGATCGTCTTGCTGCTACCTTCCACGTAAGACAAAGGTTGTCTCTTTACCTTGGCTTTGTTGTCTATGTTGTCTGAAGAACAGTCAGTCAGACAACATATAGGATATTTTCAATTTAAAACACAACCCTGCGTTCTCTCTATCTAAAAATCACCCCAAAGGAACTCTGCCACCATGTCTAAGTGAGCGCAGACACTCCACCACTCATCCGTTTCCCTCAACATTTTTGGAGTCCGACATCAGATAAAAAGGGAAAACTAATAGTCAGCCAAGGACAAAAGAGGGAAAAAAGGGGGGATTGATTTTTTCCCTCCATTTCCAATGGTGTCGTTAGGACTAAGGGTCATTAGAAGAATATTTACCTACTTCCCAGCTTAATAGAGATGCTGTGTATCAGGGAGTGATCGGGAGCAGAGGTCAGGGCTGGGGGGAGCAATTAAAGTGTATGGATCCAGGAATCCAGGGCCCGTCCCATTGTGTGTGCTGCAGGCACCAACTGATAGGTGAGCTGAAAGTAAGGGAAAGGCAATGCATATTGAACATGGCTTTATAAATGTATTGAGCCATGCTACAAATGAACTGGAGTTGCACTAGGGACATGCTCACACTATCTTTAATAGGAGTACACATAATGCACTCATTCAGTGTTTTGCACTGTTATTGTTACCTTTTGCTTACCTACGTCAGTACTCTTAAGATTTCAAAGTAGCCCAAATATCTAATGTTCTTTCTTATTTATTTCCTCGTATCTCTTTCTCGCTCCCATTTGAGTGGTCTTCCTCTGGCCACACAATAGCCAGATCCAGGGCAGGAATCAGGCATGATGAATGTGGCCCGGGGCCTATGCCCTCGCTCTTCCTCTGTGGTGGCCTCATCGACACATCAGCCTGGGAGGGAGAGCGAGAGAGAGAGAGAGAGAGAGAGAGAGAGAGAGAGAGAGAGAGAGAGAGAGAGACAGAGGGAGGGAAAGAGGGAGGGCAAGATACAAACCAGACTAGCCATTTTCCTCGTCCTGCTCATAAATATTTGTGCGGCTGATTTATAAACAGCGGAGCAAGAGACAAGATCAAAGTGAACTGTAACGGTTATATAAAACCAGGGCTTTTCACGACACTGCCCTACAACACACCATGCTTATACCTATTAAAGACAAAGCCATATATCACACGCCATATTGGCAAGACTATTGAGTGGCCCCGTGCAGTTTAAAGCTTGATGTTGCCCCTGCTATGACTCTAGGTCTCACAGCGCTAGACTGCGAGCTGCTCACACTGCTAAAAGGCTGTAGGTATGTGCTATTGCTAGCACTCTCCTGCACTCAGCCTGTAAACTCTGTCTGAGTTCAGTGGTACGTTTGATATTTTGTAAATGTCTGTAGCCAGTAAATTATATGCTATCGTGTAATACAGCAGTTTAACAAGAGGAGTCAGTGTGTCCTACAGAAGAGGGGAGTAGACAGCTGCACAGGCTGGTTCAGGCAGCCAGCCGGTCAGCCAACACAAAGGCCATGCCATCTCCAGAAGAGGGAGGAGGGGTGGGGGAAAAGGGGAGGGGGTTCGGGGTCAGCTCTGTCGTGGGACAGCTTTATGGGTCCAAGCCTAGACAGAGATAGAGAGAGAGACTGAGATCCGCAGTATGATACACAGCAACACCCCCTAGACCCATTGGCCAGGGAGCAGAGTGGAGTAGGGTAGACATTCCACACCTACAGACAGTGTTTACCTCCCTGGCCCTGGTCTGAATCAGCACCCCTGGGAGTGAGGGTGTGTGGGGGTATGAGAGGAGAGGCACTGCTCTCTCTCTCTGCTGACCCCGGCCCTCTCCCAGATTAATAACAGCAGAGACTGGCAGATGCAGGGAGGGCCGTGAGGACGCCTGCTAGTTGACCTCTGTGGGAGGGAGAGCAGGGTGGGTAATGGGAGAGAAAGAAAGTCTTTCTCAACGGAGATTCCCCCCTTTGTCCTAAAATAGCTGAATAAACAGGGGATCCATCACCAGGACATGTGCCCAGGCAGCCAGGAAGGGTGACAGTGGTGGTGATGGGGCTAGGCTTCATGCTAAACAGCCTGTCTGTCTGAGGACATCTGGCCCCCTGGCTCCCAGGGAACATGGTGACACTGCACACCTCACCTTATCCCTTACATAACACATAGCCAGCCTCTCTATTTTTAATTTAACTAGGAAAGTCAGTTAAGAACAAATTCTTATTTACAGTGACGGCCGACTGGGGAACAGTGGCTTAACTGCTTTGTTCATGGGCAGAACGACAGATTTTTACCTTTTCAGCTCAGGGATTCGATCCAGCAACCTTTCACTCTAACCACTAGGCTACCTGCCACCCTCTATCGCTCTCTGTCTCTCTCATGTGTGAACACTCACTCACAGACAGAATAGCTCTGCCCATGTTCTTTACCCACTGGGCTTTGTCTGTGTATTATAGCAGCTACTATGACGTGAGAGGGTTTGTATGTATGTGTGTGTTTGGTTGTATAACTGTTTACTACCAACAGTTCAAACTGGAGGAACCAGTTATTTTAGTGGAAACCTCCAAGTGAGGACATGTTTGATAGGAAAACCACAGCAGCGCTGCTGTGGACATGGAGGACACAGCCCGTGAGTGAATATTCTATTATAGTTACGCCTTGTATTTATGCAGAAGATTGAGATTATTGCAGAGTCTGCCCAGGTAGGCCGGTGTTCTCTGTTCTGCATAGGGGTGTGTGCGTGTGTGAACAGTATGCGCGTGCGTGTGTGCGTGCGTGAGAGAGAGAGAATGGATAGCAGACAGCTTCTCCCCAGTGTGTCTGACTCCAGCATGGTGAGAGTTGAGTTCAAAGCCCTGCTGAAACATCACAGGGCTGAAGCTGAGTGAGGCAGAGTGAGGCAGAGTGAGTCAGACGAGCCAGCCCGTGGTCTGGGAAGGGTTACTGAATTATTACTGATGGTTTCAGGGTAACTGTCTGACCGCAGGTCTGGCGAATATTAATCATTTATTTGATTGTCTGCATGTGCTGATTAATCAATCTGAGATCTGCAGGATTAACTAGCCCATTATTCCTTTATAAGAACAGATAAGAGATAAGACTTTAAAATATCATGTTCCATTTATCATTTATTTTTAGTCCCCTGCTGATGAGGGAGAAATAAAAACTGAGGTGAGATTGGGCAGAACAGCAACAGAGGGGAAGTGCTGGGGGAAGAGGGGACAGGGGAAAGGGAGAGGGAAAGGGAGAAAGGGAGAATTAAAGGGGCTTTTAGATCTACCCAGAAGAGGAAAAACGGCAGATTTAACTACGGCAGAAACATACTGTAGAGACCTCATGGAGGCATAGACCAATAGATACGCTTTCATTAAAAGAGCCAGTGAGAGAGGCGGGAGAGAGAGAGAAAGGGAGGAGAAACAACAGGACCAGGAAGTTGGTGGGAAAGTGATTGTTCTCTCCACCTGGAGCAGACTGTCTGCCTGCCTGTCTGTCTGGGAAAAGGGCGGAGTGCTGTTGCAGTGGACTCTTGCCCTGCTCTCTCCTCTAGGTAAATTCAGTTCTCTTACTGAGTGTAGCTTAATCCAACAATTGCAGAATTCCTGGGTGCAGCCCCACCCACGCCATATCCACGCTATAAATTCTCAATCCGCCGACTGTTTGTGTTATGTCATGTAATTCCTTTGATTCCGACATATCTCTGTTTGTAAATACAAGAGGCACTCAAAGGGTTGTGGTTACTTTACAAGTATGGCGCCCCAGGCGCTTTGGTGGAGAATAGTGGGAGGGAGAGACAGAGAAAAGGATAGGGTAAGGTGGTTAGAAACTGTATATACTTCCCGTGGCTCCTCTGCCAAGCCCACTCCCTCCAGCCTCTGGTTGCACAGTCATGCAGTCAGTCAGGCAGAGAGGCAGGAAGACAGGCAGGCAGAGGCAACAGCACAGCAGAGAGGAACGGAGTAAAACAGAAACAGGGCAGAAAGCTGAGAGGGAGGAGTATGTCCTCACTCATGGCTGAACACGGCTCCTTAATTATGCGCTTTTCAGCAGGTTTTATCTTTACCACTTTCCTCCCGGGTTGAGATTAGTGCTCACCATGCTTGATTTACTGCACAATAACTGAACCAGAGGTTTACCTAATCAATAAACAGGAAGGGGAGAAAGTGGTAGCCTTTGAGGTATAGTTTGTGACTTTGTGCACCAGTAAGCAGGGTGTATAGGTGGACAGGGCAGCGGGACTGTGATGCCAGCCTGCCCGATGCCTGAGCGGTACGTTGAGCTCACCGCTTAGCTGTGCCTGCTCCTCTAGCGTCTCTCCTCACCACAGTCACTGGAATGGAAAACAACATGGGAGGTCAACAACAAGGGAGGTCACAAGTTGTCCTATAAAAAGTGGTTTAATGCGATCTTACAACCTACGTGAGGAATTTACATTAAAAGGGATACAAAGCTTTCCTGTGCGATGGGGAGCAGGAGGTTGCTGTGCCCTGTGTTAAATATCCCGAACATTTAATGGGCAGCCATCTCCAACGACCTCCGTGATGACACTGGGGCTAATGGCGTGAGCTCGCTGTGGTTATTTTGGGAAGCTCCAATGCCCAGCCAGGCCGGCAGAGGTCTTTCAGCACTAGGCTCCTCTGCTCTGGAAAAGCTTCTGCCAGCGTGACTAAAGCAGTAGGCTGCCTCCAATTAGACCGGGCTGTGTTGGATTTTTTGTGATGACCACCATATCTCAGCTGTAATTATGCTGCGCTGGGAATGATGAGGGTTTAGGTTATTGATCCTCCATTGATCACCCTGATCAATGAGCACTTTGTTTGTCTTTTTATGGAAAGTGAGGTTATGTTTTTTTCTATGTCTAATGAGCAGGCTGGGCAGAATGACCCTATAAAGCCAGAATGGCTTTTTGTGTTAGCAGGGCCCTGGTGTATTCCATGATATTATGGGATAGAGGGGTTAGACCTTCACAGAGCACCACTTTTCAACACAAGTGCACACACTCCCGTTGGGCATGGGTTAGAGGCTGCTGGGGGTCTTAGGAAGAACTCATTTCAAATTCATGTCTAGTTGGGGGGGCAGAAGTAGTAAGGCTTCAGGGCATGCTTTTTTCATCAGATAGTATCTCTACTGAAAGAGAACAGGACTCATTATATGAACATTGAATGAGTATCAGGTGATTAGGAAAATAATTAGATTTTATTGTATGAAGACGCATACAGGTGGTAACAACCTATAGTGTTTTTAACACCCTATTTGAGGGTTGTATGCTTATCTTAGCTATTATTGGGTTCTATCTCAAAGTAGTTAGATAAAGTGCTAAAGAGGAAGTCTTGGACTGTGATGTGTAGAAGAGGTGCAGGGTTGAAGTTCTATCGTCCTCATAGTAGATGTTGGCATGGACCAGTTGGTGGGTGTACGGAGCTGGTAGAAGAACTCTCAACAGTAGTTTCACTCCACCAACAGGGTACTTAAACCTCCATACATAACATCACAGTCCAAGCCTTCCTCTTTACACTAGCACCTTATCTAACTGCTCCGCCCCCATTCATTCATTTGCATTTTAGTAAGGGGACCACTCGGTGGCCTTGTTGCTCCTTTTGTCAGCTCGCTGCTGCTAATGAAAGATGTCCCCTTAAGACTGGGTTAAATATTGACTCTGGCTCAGTCCCATCATTGGTGTCTTAATTAGCTCGCCAGTGTAGAGATGTAGCTAGGGTAGGACACTGAAGAGGGGCAGGCTAGGGCAAGGCAGAGCGAGCGAAACACTTCCCCTATAGAGATTTCAAACCCACACTCCAACTACTTCATAGTGAATTTTATATAAAGAAGAACAGGAAAGTAATGAGAGAAAACACACAGCATTACACTCTCACTGCCTTATTGCATAGCCCGAAGCAGCAACCAATTATGTGGTAATGAAATATTTACACAGCCAAACTGGGAATGCCAGAGGTGAAAGCTAGATAATACAAGCCTGGAGGAGATTGTATTCTGTATCGCTCCTCCCGTTACGTCAGCATCTCTCATCTCAGCCAGCCAGGCTGGAACAGGAGGAGAGAAACGAATGACACCACCAAGCCCAGAGGCTAAAGTATAGGGTCAGTTACAGCCCAGCCCTATGGACACCTCTCCTCCTCTATCTTTCTCCTCTCCTCTGACAAGATACACTGGCTCATCTAGGGGCTTCATCTGGGTCATGGTAGCTAGAGAGGTTGGTAGAGAAAAGGAAGGGCAGCCATCTTGGTGACACTGTGACAGACAGTCCAGTTCGACCCCAGGGGTGCAGCACTGGGTCTGGTGACGCATCTGTCATCTGTCCCAGTCACAAAGGGGTCGCATCGGATCTGAGCGGGGGCGACTAGGATGTTTGTTGTCATAGACTAATGGCGTTTTGGTAATGTTCTGGCTCTGAATAAAATTTTCACTGACTGCATTAATCATCCCAAGTGCCGTTTGTCTGTACCCCTCACCCCCAAGCCCCTACGGCTTCTCTGCTACCGTACCCCCCACTACCCCCACTCGCTCCCCATCCACCTAACAAGCAGCCTGTGGCCCACACCTCTAGCCGGCCCACAAGGCCATGCTGCAATTGTTTGGCTGGCAAGTGAGAAATGGGGTACTATGGGTGTCAGGGTCTCTGTCACCTGTGTGGTCGCCAGGCCAGGGCTGCCTCTACCTCTGCCTCCGTAACAGGCAAACCCACGATGAAACCAAGTACTCTCATGTACAGCCACAGTAAGTCCGTCATCTGTCTCATTTAGCATCCACACACGTCAGAAACCCTAGACGTCCCTATTCAGCTAGTCAATGCATTGCCATTCAAGAGCACTAGTCCTATTACAATGTGTTGTAATGCATTCCTCAGATTCCCTGCTGACTTGCATGGAATTCGCAGATATTTTGAAGGATTTCATTTTATACGTGGCTCTAGGCTTCTTTAGTGTAGCATTTTAGCAGTGTGTTGGAAGTGCCTCTAAGGTTTGTAAAATAAACATTTGCCTCAAGCAGGGAGGAGAATATCATTGCAGAGACTATATCCAAACCCCTCCCTATCCCCCAGCCTAGTGCAGAGTAGCCGGCTTACCATGATAACCATGGCTGGGCTTTAAGCCTTGCCTACAGGCCAAGTCCTAGCAGGGAGGCTGAGTGGTCTGGGTACATCCTGCTGTCAGAATCCTACGAGGTGCTGTCAGCAGAGTTTGTTTGGAAAGGGGGGCAGATAATGTAAGGGAGGAGGGGTGTTCTGTGTTGTGGCTGCCAAGTGCAGGTGTGGATTTTCCACAGACCTGCTTGTTCTCTCTCCCTCCTGTGAAAACGTCCATGTGGCCTGACCTGCATGGGGCTCATAGGAGGTGGCTGGTGAGACAATATCTCATCACTGGCTAGAACAGGCATATACCAGAACACCACTCCACACCACCCCAGCCTAAACTACTGTACTAGGCCTCAGCTCTGACCAGCTGGCTCACTTACCAGACTATCCCAGACACACCAACCAGACGATTGTTTTCCCTCATCCTGAAAGCCCGTATTTCTCATTAGGATAGATATGACATGTGTTAGTAAAACCTTGATGCCTCCTGACGTCTTGTCTTTATTCAAAGAGAAGACGAGACAATGCATGTGCCTTTGAAATGCATGTGAACATCTCTGTTGCTTGGGTTTGATGGAGTCTGTCTCCTATTTGGAGCTGTAATGAGAACCAGAGAAACACATTCTTCCCCAGTCAGTCCTGTCCTAATAATTACCATCACCACTGTCCAAAATGGAGGGTTGTGTTGTTGACGAGGCAGTGGGAGGCAGTGGGTTGCTGGGAAGAGCAGCACAAGGGCAGGTCCAGAGTTGCCCTCCTGATGTTCCAGATGGCATGTAGCCGGTGCAGATGTCATTGAGTGGTTGGAACAGCTGTTTGCTTCGTGCCCCTGTGGCGCAACACAGCTGTCGCCTCCTGCAGGCAGAGTTATTGTACTGCAGCTCTGCTCTCTGCTCGGCTCGCCCAGGCTAGCATTCATAAAAGCACCAGGAGGCTAAACTGTTAATTAGCTGCTCAGAGAGAAGGGCGACGGCTCGCTATTCATTTGCCATACTTTTTTTTCGTATTATTCCGGTGCTTGACATCATTTCCTGCCCGTCTCAGAGTCATTTGCAGTGTGTCGCAAAAGTAGGGTCCCGTCTCATTAAGAGGGGGGAAATGTGTTTATCTGGCTGCTATTAGAAGTGCACATTATGTATGTATGGCCATGCTTATCCAAATATTGTTAATGAGAGGGACCCGGGATGCCTGCGTGGGGCTCCGGTGGGCATAGGCCCAGGCTCGTTATCACCGTGCTGGGCATTGATCTCTCCCCGCTCAGCTTCCTCCTCCTCTCTTAGAGCAGAGTGACTCACTCATGAATTATATGAACACATTGATCAGCTGATTGAGAGCCATTGTTTCGAGCCCAGGGTCAATATTGAAGAAGGGATTACCCAACTCTTGTTTTTGCCCAGTGTATGTGAGAATGTATTATTCGGCTGCTTGTCACTACACCCCCCCCTCGCTCCCCAGCCACACAAAGAGACATGCTACCGCAGCATACACAATCAACATGGGCCAAATTACTGGCTGCATTGATTGCCTTCCCTCTGCAATTATGTTCCCATTGTTTACTTTCCAGTGGCATGCTTATTAAAAAGAATTCAACAATTATTGCTTTATTTAATGTTAAAGTTAGGCTGAGTGGCTGCTTGAGGCCGAGGGCCAGCCAGCAGCAGTATTGTATTAAGGCACTGTGCTCCCAGCGGCCTGTGTTTACGTATTGCCCAGCCTGTAGAGAGCTACTCTCATCCATCTTTACCTCGCTGCCCTCCGCGATGACAAAGAGGCCTCCTCTCTCTCTTAAACAAATATGCAGCCTATTGTTTATTCATTTGTAGCAGTTGATCATCGCCCCACTGACTGTAGGGAGAGTCACTAATTGTCTGGTGTGCTTTTAGACAAAGGGGGAGAGCCCAGGGTTGGGCAGAGAGGGATTAGGGAGAGAGAGGAGAGAGGGGAAGGGGAGGTGGACAGGAAGCAGTAGGTATGCAGTTTGGGGCGGATACATGCAGTCCCCCCAGCCACAGCACAACGTCTGGGCATGTCGCCGCTCGCAGTGGCTAATTCGAACCAGCCGCTGAACTTGGCACCCGCAGCGGCTTCTGTGGTCGTGGCTGCTGTTCCTGCTGCTGCCGGCGTAGTGGGAATCACAGGCAAAGCTGCAAGCACTCAGACTCCAGCCGCTCTCCCTATCTTCTCTCTGCTAAACAGCCTACCTTCCTTCCAGGGGAATCCCAGAGCCCCTCTTTACAAGACCCCAGCCTCCTGTACCCCATATAACCCACCAAGTCACACACACACACACACACACACACACACACACACACACACACACACACACACACACACACACACACACACACACACACACACACACACACACACACACACACACACACCACCCTAGGGCTACCTGTGCCAGCACACGGCACAGTCACTCACATACTGAGATATAAGACAGGAGTGGTGTTTTATTCTACACCCAGCCCAGAGTGGGTTTTTCAGCCCATCTTCTTTGTGTCTTTTCACAGTGAAATACAATGACCTCATTGGATGTAATTGCTGCCATGACATCAGGGTGTGTGAATAACACAGGTGCTACTTGACATTATTCATCAACATGCCTTGTGCCTGGAACCAGCTCATCATTTTGCCCCTCGGTCAATGGAGAAACCATGACTACTGGCGCTATGATATCACCGGATATGGTATCCGAAATTGATATGGTAAAGAGTATGGATCAGGTTTAAATGGCAGCACACTGTGGCCTGTAGGTTCTGTGCCCTCTCCCTGTCTCTGTCCCATGTTCACCTCCTGTCCCCAGCGCTCACACACACACAAACACACTCAGAGCCGTCCGGAAAGCGTCCAGCTTTACCTTTAAGTGCTGAGAATCACTGGGATAATTACAAAGCAATACACAGCCAGACACTCACTGGCTCGTTCACACAGCGAATTTGGCAGCTCTCGCTGAATTGATAGCCATTTAGCCCGTGGATAGTCATCTGTTTTAATGCATTAATTTTGTATTAACAGCACTGCCAAATGTAATGGTGGAAATTGGGGTATGATCATAATGGAGAGTGTGTGCGTGCCTGTCTCTGTGTGTGTGTGTGTGTGTGCACGCGCCTTAGTTTGCACGTGTGTGTTTATGTGTGTGCATGTATTATACTGCTCCATTGGGGGCCATTCTGTGGAATTACCGGCTTGTGTTGGCACTCTAGCTGCCTTCCACCCTTCCAGTAATACCCACGTCCATGTCACGTTGGCTCTCCTCTCTTCTCCTCTCCCAGCTACTGTTTTGGTTAAAGGTGTATTTTTACATCCCATTGAAGTGGATGGAAATGCAGGTGTATGCAGCACTCTGGGTGGGTGTTGTAACTGATCTGCCCCTATATTGCCCACTGAGAGGCCAGGGTGCAGTGTTAAGTTGCCAGAGAGATGATGTGGTGGCGCCCACACCGCCCCTGTCCCTCTCTACCTGTACGAGCACAGAGCCCTGCTTCAACCCCCACAGAGAGAGGAGGTAGAGTACAGAGGCCTGGCTACAGAACAGCACACACATTCTGCCTCCCTCGCCCCATCCTTCTCCAGCACTCCATGCTCCCATTCTCTTATCCATGCTCGGCTAAAACTCCTGTCTGGTGTACGGCTGTCGTAAATTCTCGGCCAATTAAATGGAACTGAAGAGAAATTGAAGCCATGCGGCCTGTTGAGGAGGGGCCGACAGCCGTCCTCCAGCCTCCACCCAACTCTGTAGCTCAGCTCCTCTCAGGGCCTCAGTGGGGTGCTTGGTGCTCTGGGGCCCCGGTGCAGGGCAGCCCAGGCAGCCTCCTCTCCTCTCCTTTGGAGCGGCCAGGCCAGCTCCTCCCAGCTCTCTCTCCCAACATGACTTTTTAATTAAACCGCCGAATTCCTGCACTCCAGTTGGAGGTGATTTATCAGCTAGGGGCTTCATTGCAGGATCATAGGAAACAGACACAGGCCCTGTCTAATGCATTACTGTGTTTCACATCCAACGTTTGTGTGTACGTTTGTGTGTGCTCCTAGATAGCATCACTAGACTCTCTCACATCTATAATGTTGATGGAATCCTGTGTGTTTGTGAGCGTGCGCATGCATGGGGGTGTATCAGAGAGCCCCTGTCCCCATGGGTAGTGTTTAATCCCGTTTCTCATATAGAGCTCCCAGCCTACAACTGGTCAGATGGAACGGTCCGGGGAGGGGGGTGCACTGCTGTGTTGGCCCTGTACTGACCAGGCTCCATATCTCTAACAACAGTCCTCCACCACCTCCACACAGCCCGGTGCTGAGTAAGTGTGGTTGTTAACACACTTACAGGTGTCTGTGGTCTGTAAGAGGTGGTGATACAGAGGGGGGTGAGGTCTGGTTTGGACTGAGTCGGGCCCTGCCTACAGCCCAGTCAGTTTGGAGGTGATATACGGCCTGTTCTAGGCCAGGCAGTCTCAGGTTCACTCCTGCATAAATCCTGTCCTTTTTATGGGAAGCTGTAAAACTCCCAGGATTTTTTTTCTACCTCCTGAAACTAACTTTGAAGTTTAGGTCAGGTGTCGTCTGTTTTTTTTGTGTGAACTCACTGTCTCCTTGTAGATTTTTGCAGCCTTGAATCTTAATGCAGTCCCTCTCGCTCCCTTTTTTTTGTTCGACATCTGCTATGCCTAAAAACCGTGTGCCATTTCTCAGCTCAGCAATCACACAATGGATTTGGTGTTATCTACGAGTAAATCTGTCTGTCAGATTTCTCTGTACCAGCTCTGATGCAATATGTGTGGACGGAAGAGAAGGAGGGGGAAGAGGAGGAGAAAGGAGGGATACAGCTCACACGAGCAGAATATCCAGCAGCACCTATTCAATGACATCATGGAGGGCTTCAAACGAGGCGAGGAGGGAGAGCACAGAGAGAGAGACAGACCCTTTTAGAATCACCTAATATCTCTATTACACAGAGCTGAGGGGCTTGCAAAAAATAAAAACTCCCTTCCTTTTCCTGGAAGCAGTGTCCTAATGTACGTTTAGGTGTAGAAGTGAGAAATATAAAACCAGGGAGAATGGAATACAATTGCCCAGAAAAGCCCATAGCGATATTACAATATTACCAGAAAATTAAACATTAGAAGAAAAGGACGGGAGCATTTCTGGGAACATAATATTGTTATGATTTTTTCTCAGCCCAGGCTGTCAACACCTGATTCAGATGTAATGTGGTTAAAAATGTAATGTTTCCATTGCTTTTGCATTTCCCAGCCATCTAAACATGTTGCCTCACTGCAGGGCAAGCCGGTTCAGGCTCCTCTTAATTAATCAATTTGTTTTTCCCAACCTTTGTCTGAGTGTGGGGGTGGCCTGTACGGGAGATTAAGAGAGTCGTGGTGGGAGGCAGATACAGGATGTATACAGGATAACAGCCATTTTTTCCTCTCTCAGCATGAAGCCACACATTCAAAATGAAAACCTGTTTCAAATAAACCGATATGGAAAACGTAGCAATCTTTCTTACAATCTGCTTGTGCTTGCATTGTGAATTAAAGTAATTTTTTTATCATAGCATTTTCAGTTTTTACATGATATGACAAATTGCAGTAGCAATTGTCTTGGTTAGGATGAATAATTACCTATCAAATGCATCCAATAGTATCTCCTCCTCTAAGCTCCAATTGCCTTATTTTTATTGTCTATACATGCAATTCTCAAAAGCTGTCAAAGCCATGCATGGAAAACCCAGCCATTGTTACAATTTTTACATGTATTTATTTTCCTGGCAGTTTTTAATGGAGCATTAATGATGTTTATTTGGATTCATTATCTGATCTAGTCCCCATCTGGCAGTGAAGTGGTTGTTGTTTTCAGTCCTTTCACCCACTCAGCCACTGAATCTCACAAGAGACTAGGCCATGAAGATTAGAATAGAAAGAAACATCTTGTGATGATTGACATTGATTGCAGCCCCAGAAATCCACAGCTAGACTCCAGAGTGGGCCGTATGAACAGAACATGACAGGCATGAGAAGCAGTGAGAACAGTGGCCATACTGAGTCTGGCCTTTCCATTGTAAACATGAAATGATCAGGACCCTGTTTTATAGGATAATTGTCAATACCTCTACCGATCCCCTAGTCAGGGCCATATTGTGTTGGCATTGTGCCATTGATTGGGCCTTGTAGGGGGTAATTAGTGTGTGAGTCCGTGGTGTAGTGGGGTGTGGTGTTGGGAGAGATGGTGTCACTGTGGGGTGTGGTGTTCTGTGTCATTATAGGGTATGTGTCGGGTGTGGGGTACAGTGGAGTTGGAGTGTCAGTGTGGGGCACTTAGAGGAAATGATGGGGTTGATAGGTCAATACTGTGGAGTCTCTGTCCCCTGAAGGTCACTACCCTGTTGAGGAATGTTCAAGCTCGTTTCAGAATGTACCCCCCCCCCTCTCTCTCTCTCTCCGCGTTCCCTCTCTCTCCCTGGTGCTTGCTGTGATAGGGAGGATTTCACTGGCCCTGATCAATATTTAGCATCCCATGCATGAAACAGGCAGATGTTTGGAGTTTCCTTCTCAGAGACGGGAAGCTTCTCTTGAGTGAAAGGGATCAATGCTCCCTTCCGTCTGCCAGGGCTGTGGTCCTGTGGTCCTCTGAGGGGTGCGTGATGTGTGCCTCTCGCCCGCGCCTGGGCCCCTGAGACCAGCCCGGCTCCCACCCCTCTCTTTTCCTGTCCTGTTAGTCCACAGACAGATACAGCCAGAAACAGAGAGAGATACAGGGCTCAGTCCAAACAGAACAGTGTGGAAGAGGACTGGGTGTTAAACAACAGGGCCGTGATTGGTAATTGATTTGTTCATTTGTGAACTGTGTGAGTGAGTGAGTCAGTGGTGCCTGGTTAGCTGTCTGCCGTCAGTTAAAAGCCCTTTCTCTCTCTTTCTCTCTCTCTTTCTCTCTCTCTTTCTCTCTCTCTCTCTCTCTCTCTCGCTCTCCTCCCACAGCACCTGCAGCATCAGGAGAACGCGGTGGAGGGAGATGCCTGCTACTACCACTGTGTGCTGTGTAACTACTCCACCAAGGCCAAGCTCAACCTGGTCCAGCATGTGCGCTCCATGAAGCACCAGCGCAGCGAGAGCCTGAGGAAGCTCCAGCGCCTGCAGAAGGGCCTGCCTGAGGATGACGAGGAGCTCAGCGCCATCTTCACCATCCGCAAGTGTCCGTCTGCTGATACAGGTAAGATACAGAGGACTTACTCTCCACTATATTTTACAAGGGGATACAGACACACTCACCAGCTACTGGCTGTACCTGTAGCTGCTTCATAGTACTTCACACAGGGACTAAAGAGGGCTTTATTTTATGTCCTCTGCGGTATAGATATGAGCAGTAGTGCTTATGTTAATTATCAAAGATAATTTGACTACTTTCATGGAACCAGACACCTTTAGACAGTGACTGTGCTGCTGTTGCTGTTGTTATCTTTCCCTGCAAGGGAAATGTAATCAAAAACATATAAACTGATAAACTGATTCTAAAAAGTAACAGTGGTTGAAATGTGAGTAAGTGTCTGTGCCGTATCGTATTCAAACAAGACAAACAGCTCCCAATGCCACTGAGTCTGTGCTATGATATTGATATAAGCAGGTAAAACAATGATAAAATGGTGCACAATTTATTTTCTTTGGCACCTCAGATTCAAAATACAGTGTGCTCTAGATTGTTTTACTTTTGCTCGCACAAAGAGCATATCTACCAGGAAAGCCACCTGCCCTCTGTAACTCCTCCCACACAGGTAGAAGGCAGGAAGTAGCTACTGTGCCTCCATTCTGTCAGGTACAAACCCTACACTCTACGTTTATTTATATATTTTAGGCTCACACAGCCTGAACATACACTCACACAGCCGGAACACACACTCACACAGCCGGAACACACACTCACACAGCCGGAACATTCACTCACACACTCACACAGCCTGAACATTCACTCACACACTCACACAGCCTGAACACACACTCACACAGCCGGAACATACACTCACACAGCCTGAACATTCACTCACACACTCACACAGCCTGAAGATACACTCACACAGCCTGAACATACACTCACACACTCACACACTCACACAGCCTGAACACACACTCACACAGCCGGAACATACACTCACACAGCCTGAACATTCACTCACACACTCACACAGCCTGAACATACACTCACACAGCCTGAACATACACTCACACACTCACACACTCACACAGCCTGAACATACAAACACACACTCACACAGCCTGAACATACACTCACACACACACACAGCCTGAACACACACACACTGAACAGGCTCAGTTCAGAATAGTGCATGTATTCAGAATGTATATTCACATCTTTTTTTCTAATCAAAACTAAATGAACTGTAACTAATTATTTCTGAATGCAGACTTTTTTCCTATATTTGCACAATTCAGCTGGATGCTTTCTGAGAAATAATAATAATAATTCTGAGATCAGGCCTGGCCGTGCCTGCAGTTAATGGAGGCTACAGGGCCTTGCTGTTCAGCCAATAAAGACACATTCAGAGATGCCATCAGGCCGGAGGTAGGAGGAGCAAAGCAGCAACAACAGATACACCCACAGCAGCAGCAGTAAAAGGCACAAACAAAAGCCAGGATTGGTCGTTTGTTGGGGGCCGATTAAAAAAGAGTGAGCTGCGGTCAATTAACACTGTGTCTTAGCACAGATTTGGTTTTCTAATCATTTTAACTTCTGCACCCTGACAAAGGGCCTCCATTGTGTGTCCCCGCAGAGTGCCGTCACTGCCCTCCCTCACACTCACTCTGTGTATTGTTATGTAAAAAAAAGACCGGGCCTCTGAAAACGCTTTGTTCCAAGGAGGCAGGGATAATGAAGCCAGCGGCCGGGAAATTGCGCAAAAGGCAGTCACAGATCTGAGGCAAATCATTAGAGAACACATTTAGACGAGCAATTAAGGACAATTAAGCTTTCTGCTCACTGCACTCCAAATATGTTAATGACTACAGTACAGTGGACAAGTGAACATGTAAAAGCAAGAGGAAGCCCACTTAGGTTAAAAGGGTGGGGGGTTGGTGGTTTTGTGTTAGAGGAAGGAGGGGGGCTGTGGTGTGCTTCACAAACAAGTCTCATTTTCTCTTTTTTTGCTTGAGGTTCTGTTTATTTATATATCTTCTTTCCTAACCTTTGATGTGCGTTAATGGATAACCCCGTTTGTAAGAAACTGAATGAGGCTAGCTGTAGGTTAGGTAAGGGCTCCTGCACAGGGGTGGTGTGGGCAGAGCAATACACACACACACACACACACACACACACACACACACACACACACACACACACACACACACACACACACACACACACACACACACACACACACACACACACACACACTGTACACATACGCTGGGGGTGCTCTCTCCAGCCCCCCTTCGGAGATACATCAAACTACAGTCTTCCAGACCACATTATCCCACAGTAAACACAAGTCAAACACTACAAGATGGTGGATAAAAAACGTTCTACTGTGTGATAATTGTTTAGGCCGCTAGTGGGGTTTAGTTCAAGGTGTGTACTTTGAAGATGACTTGATTGCCTTGCTGTCAGGTCCTTCAGTTGATTAATTTAATCACCTCATCTTTTCCCGAAAGTAATTCACTTTTGACCTAAGAGGTTAGGAAATAGAACGGGATGGTTGTTAGGAATTAGATCACTAGGTTTGGCTGATTCTAACACACTGATGAAAGGCAAGGGGAGTCCATTGTAAATGTATCACAAGGTCAAAGGGTGCAATTGCTCATGTGTACAGGGCGTTGTTTTATCAAGACATCCAGAGATCATTATGATCCGGTAATTTAACCATAAGCATGGAGATCTCCTAATGTCTCTCCCAGTCCCTATCCTGTGTTAGTGACTCTGTTAGCGGCCATGCACCATGCTAAGGGCCGTTGTTATCATGCTCCTGAACAGTCTGGCATTCTGGGACTTTAGAAAGCCAGAGGATCCTTTAATAGCCTGTGACTTGATGTTTACCAAACAGAGCTCTGCGAGGCTCAGTGCTGAAGGCCTGATTGATTGTGCTATAGAGTCAGTCTCTGCTCGCTCCCGCCTTACAGGCCAGCGGACACTCTCTGCCAGGAAAAGACTGGGCGCAGACCAAGAGCGTCTGGAACGGCTGCCACATCCCCTTTAAGAGCCAGGGCAAAGTTTTCCCTCTCTCCTTCGCCCTTTCTTTTTTCCTTTATATATAGTTTTTAAAGGTCTGTTAAATGAAATGAAGTGTGTAATAAAGAATGTCTGCCTTTTCTCGCTCTCCTACCCCCCCCCCCCTTCGAGCATCTTGATCGAATTACGCTGATAATGAACATACCTTTTCATCAGCGAGAATGAACTGTTGTGAATTCCTAGACTCCACCCCCCTTCTGCCAAACTACCGCTTCACCTCCTAATGCCTTGTCCCAGCACCAGCGAATGACCCAGTCCCCCCCCCCCCCTTTAGAGCTGAACCATTCCCTCCTGGTGTAATATTTAATTTCCTCCCCGCTAGCTCTTCGGAGGCGCAGGACCATTTCTTGTGGTCGAGGCACAGTTGCTAAAGTGGTGGAAGGTTCCCCTGCTTGTTAAAACAAAGCTGGCCCTGGATTTCTGGGTCAGCTAGGCAGTAATTCCCCTGACTGCTGCTGGGCTTGGAGCGCTGCTCTGTTGGTGTTAGGTGCTGGGCTACTAGTCTCCACAGGAGCTAGCTAGGAACTAGGCTTCCCCCAATCAGCAGCCTCCCTGCAACAGCCCCAGGAGCCCTGACCACTGTATCAAAGACCAGAGTGATGTCATGAAGGAAAAAGGACAGATGACAACACAAGAAGGCTTCTGTCTGCAAACAGATGCAGGCAGCACAGAGACTAGGACAGTGTTTGCAAGGTGTGTAATCACACATGCACTCACACAGAAAGCCTTGCTGGGTGAAAGGTCTGTGTTTTTAGGAAGCTGTGGTGTACGGGCGGCTGGGCAGGCGGAATCCGAAGGCCTAGAGGTTTTTGGTGCCATGTCTCCCCTCTGTAGAGCGTCCAGGGAGAGTGCTGCTAAGGCGGGAGAGATGAATTTCCTGTCCAATTAGACCAACGCTGGGATAAAAGGCAGCCATTGTTTTAATTCCTGCCCCCGCTCTGAAAATGTGCTGCTTAAGCATGTTCCTCTGTGGCTCGGCCTCCATTTGTCTTCTTTAACCCTTTCTCTGGCTGGCTGGGGGGGAACAAAGGAGGCCTTAGAGGGACCCCAGCCACACCCACACCCCAGCCACACAGCTGCCCTGCCCCTGTCCCTGGGTGGAGAGGCCACAGAGCACAGCCCGCTGCTGCCCTGTACTAACACACTGCACACAGCCCAGACACCGACACCTCACTGGATACACTGGCAGAGAGAGGGAGGGGAGAAGAGACGAGAGGAGAAACTCTTGTTCCAGGTATGTGTGTGTGTGGGTTTGTGTGTATGGTGACTGATAGCTAGTGTGACACTCGGGCATTGGATGACACTATTTCTTATGAGTGATGTTCACCAGGGCATATAACTCACTGACACATTGGGGTTTCTCATTTCATAACAGTTAATGGACTAAAGTTATTTTTTGAGCACTGAACAGAATTAGATCATGCCTTTTAAAAAGGGCAAAGTTAAATGGTTACTGCATGGTGGGTGCCCTTCTGCCAGTGACTAGGGTCCTAGTGGTGTGGTGGAGGGGAGCAGGCCACAGATATGGAGGGAAGCAGTGTGAGTCTGAGGTGTGTGCCTGCACTTGTGTGTGTGTGTGTGTGTGTGTGTGTGTGTGTGTGTGTGTGTGTGTGTGTGTGTGTGTGTGTGTGTGTGTGTGTGTGTGTGTGTGTGTGTGTGTGTGTGTGTGTGTGTGTGTGCGGAGGAGGCTGAGAAGGAGAACAAACAGGGCTGACGGTGTGGATTAGCCCCTGCTGTAAATCTGCCTCAGTCACAGATGGCAGGCCCTTGATCACTGGTCTGTGACGGCTTGGCTCTCATCGCAGGAGGAAATCCCTGTCTGTGAGGTGGCTGGGAGGGAGGCTGGGGCCGGGCCGGGCCCGTCAGAGCAGCCTCCACTCATTGTCTCCAGTCTCTCAGGACACAGGGGCCTGCCTGGCCAGTCAGCGGTTTAGCAGCAGTCAGAGGGGGGGTATAGAGGGGTGACGGGTGGGCTGGATAGTGACACTGCAGTAGCCATGGTAAACACCCCACCAGCAGAGCTTGCTACTCAGGTCTCTAACCAGGAAGCGCAGTAACAAGAGCCTGGCCGGCACATCCCAGTGGGTGTGGCTTAGCGAGTGGGCAGAGGAGCATGCAGGCTGTTTGCATGGGCAAATGGAAATGAGGCCAAAGGATGCGTGGAATTACTGCATACTGGCGGAATCCAATTTGAAACCCGCTGCTTGTTTCACTAAAAGGGGTGCGCTTCCAGGGTCACACACTTAATAGCAAGCCCTGTCCTGACAACAGAGGCACCCCTCTTATCCCCACGCGCCTCTTTCCCTTTCCGTCTCATACATCATTCTATGATCCAAAAAAAGCTGGCAAAGAGCTTCATGCCCCAAAATATATTCTAATAAGGCAAATGCAGGATCCTCACTCATCTTCAGCTCTCTGGCAGCCCTTACGGAGGCTCTGGGACAGCCGACAGGATATGTCAACAGTGGGGGGGAAATGGTGGGCTTTCAAACCATCCTCACCTAAACTGGGCTGGAATATCTCACGCTCATGCAGTATAGAAGCCAGGTCCTCTCCCTTCCTCTCGCCCCCTGCCTGTCTATAGCCCCTGAGAGCTGCACATTAGCTGGGCTTGGAGCTTTACCTTCTCCAGCTCCCACAGTGTTCCTGAAAGAGCGGGTCCTGTGGCGGGGCTGTGAGAGCAGAAGCCAGGGGAAAGCAGGGGTGAGCCTGGCCACGCTCCGATGGCGTTGCGGGGGCGGCATGCAGCACAGCTCCCTCCCACAGACGGGAGGAGCACAGGAGACGGACAGCAGCCATCCATGGAATGTCCTCCTTTTTTCATGCTTGTTAAAATGCTACGTAAACCTTCCCAGAAACAGGATATTGTAGCCCCTAACCACCAGCCCCTTCTTCCACGCCATATTATGTCCAATCTGAAATTGACTTTGCTGTATGCTGTTTTAATAAAGGCTGTTATTGCGGTGATGCAGAGTGGAGATGAGGTCTGGGCGAGGGCGGGTGAGGAGGGTTATTAGGGTGAGGAGGGGCCCCTGTAGGGCCCGGGGCCCAGTGCCCAGTCTGGCTCCTGTCAGACGGCTGGCCTCTAATCCAGGACCCAGGGGCACTGAGAGCAGAGGAAATTGTTTGCTGTCCGCAGAACGTGGCAGGAATTTCATAAATACATTACCTTTCTTTTTTTTTTAAACAAAAAAACTAGCCTTTTATTATTAAAAAAGCTGAAATAATGACTTTATAGACTTTCCAGTTGTGCACATTACGCAGTCGCACTCATATGGCCCTGCTGTCCAAACTCACACAAGTAAGTATTTTCTTTCCCCCTGGTTTATAGATGCCTCTGTATAAATTCCACTGCTGGCTCATCCTGCAATAGCAAATTGACCAGAAAGCCACAATCCTATTTTGGGATAGACTATGAATCAAAACGTCCTGTGTCCATATTCATTCTTCCTGCATTTCATGACTGTACCCCAGAGCACTAAGCACTGGGCTGGATGGCACTGACCACTGGCTGCACTGCCTCAGCCTCTCTCTGCCTGGCAGGTGAACAGACTGGCCCACTGTGTGTCTGTCAGTCAACCCAATAGATGGCCTATGCAGTAGAGCACCAGGCTTTAGGGGGAAGAGAGAAACAGAGAGGGATAGTGAGAGGAGGCCAAATGAAGGGTGAACTCAGAAACTACAAAGATATTTTATTCCTAAACAAAGTTTGGACAAAATATACTCAGTCTACTTTTCAGCTTGAACTTTTAACATAAAAACCTTTTTGCATAATGAGCCTTCTACATAGATACACTAGGCCCTATTGAGTTTGTTCACTATGTGTGCTGTGCTCTGTGTGTGCTTTTCAGCATCAGGGATGGCACATGGGTGTAAACCTGAGCTGGATTTTATGTTGCACATACTCATAAATAAGTGCACACATAGGTGTCCACACACACAGAGTTAGCGGATGTGTGGGTGAGAGAGGCCCTCGCTCCCTGTCATCGAGCCCGTTTTCAGGCCTTTATTTCAGCCGCCGCCAAGGTGCGTCGCGTCAGCAGAGAGGAGACAGGCAGCGCATTATAATATTGGTTTCCCTCGCTCCCGTCATTACCAGACGCTCTCCTTGAAAGCTGATCCAAAAGATAGACAGTCCATCAGGAGACAGTCTTCTTATTTGTACTTACTAACCGTGTTAATGAGTTCCATTTCCAGGCCCTGAGGCTTTGCTGCTGCATATCTGAGCAGAGGTGGGGAGCAGCGGTTTAGGGTGCTGGGTTGCACACTCCGGAGGGGTCTGTGGGGTGGGGGGGGTGGGGGGTATGCAGTAGCCCTGCTTGCCCACCTGTCACTCAGCGAGAGAGTGACCACAGACACTCCTGTGGGCCTGTCAGTCTGGCTTGAGGGCATGGAGGACTGCTGGCTCTGTGGTTGCAGAAAGGGGAACTGAGAATAGATGCGCTGACGTACAGAGAATGGCTCTGATGGGTTTGATTAAACCAGCAGCAACAGTGTCAGACAGGAAGCATAAGAGGAGGAGAGGAAAAGCCTCTGAGAGAGAAGTGAGTTCATTTGATAATTTCTTTGAAAATACCTTGTGTACTATGAGTTTTTAGTGACTAGGTTATTATGAGTTTAGTCAAGGTGAGTGTTTATAGGATTCTACTGCAGCGTCTTTGCAGATGTGCAACATGGCTGGCTGTTGTTCCACTAGTGCAGACAGCGGCTTGGCAGCCATCTTGGTTTATTTAGAGGAAATGCTGTAATGTAAGTGTATCACAGTCACTTCCCCAGTGTGACTCATTTCACTGGCTCTGTAATCACACTACACCAATAACGCCAAGTGTTCCATATAAATCCCATCCAATCAAAGCTCTGTTTTAGGGCAATCCTGGACAGCACACATAGGCACATCCATAAATCCATCACAGCCTAACATTTGATCGCTATACGATACGTCTGTAATGTGGCTACCTCTCCTGCCGATCACTAGCACTTGTAACTTTTCATTTGACATAAGCAGATAAGTTTTCTTTGTAGCTTACTTGGACTTCCCCCAAGACACACATTTTGATCTCACGCCCAGTAGGCCCTTGTTCGGATACATTTGCTATTGATTGCACTGTTTGTTTATGTCAGGTATTCTGGGAACAAGAGCCAATAAATTCTTAAACGCCGTTAGATCGCTTTATTTGTTGCTATGTTTTGGTGTTGCGAGACCAAGCAGTTCACTCACTGTCAGAATCAAGGCAGCTCAATTTGACCATAGGCAACATGAGAGATTGGAGAAGTGGAGAAGTTTGGGAAGTTTAGAATGGAGGCAGGGAAAGCTTTATTTAGTCTTTTTTAATAAGGCCTGTTTGTCCCCCCAGAGAGCACTGGCAGATCAAAGGCCATGATCTTTGCTCTGGATGAGTTCAGTCTCAGCTCAGCAGCCCTGACTCTCCCAGCCTGACAGCAGAACAAAACCAGAGAGTAAAGAATGCCCTCTCCAGCAGCCAACCTGCCCTCACACTGAAGGCTCCATTACAATAAAGGCAGATGAAACAAACACTGGCTGAAAGCAAGAGATGATTCATTATCTGCCCCGTGATAGATGTGAATGACTGGCAGAGAGAACCACTGTGGTGTCTGAATGTGTGTGTGTTTCTTACTCACCATATTCTCTCTCTCTCTCTCTCTCTCTCTCTCTCTCTCTCACACAGACACACACTTTCATACACACACATACAGCGTTGTGTGTGTGCGTTGGCGTCAGAGCCTTGTGCTGTCTGTCCCTCCACCTCATCAATTAAAAGCAGCCAGGCAGATGGCAGTGATGAGAGAGGAGCAGGAATAATTCAATAGTGAACCCTGCTAACCTTTACCTGTGGGCCTGCACTCCTGCCATTGATTCAGCCTGCGTCTGATTATTCTCTAGGGAGGGAGGGTATGGATGAGTGAGGAGAAAAATACATGGGGAAATATGAGAGAGAGTCCAGGTTTGTTATGGTGGTGACATCAGTACACTCTATCAGCGGTCCGTAGGGGGGAGCAGGTGTTTGGCTCGGCTCGGGATGTCTCCTGTTACCCCCGGCAACCATCATCACCTTTCCCCCCACAGGGATAGGCTGGGTATCAACAGTACAGAGACAGGGATTCTCACACTGTCCCCCCGGCCTCAAAGGACCACTCTGGCCTCACCTATACACCACCCACACTGGACAGGCTATTGATCACAGCACACCTTCAGCTCCTGGCCCAGTGTCTGCATACTGCAGGGGAATCTCCCTCCCCGATTCAAACAAAGTGTTAACATTGGCCCTAATAGAGGATGAATGTTTAGATGCAGAGTGTTGAGGGGGAGTGTGGTGGTGCTCTGTGGCTGCTGATTGGACAGCCGTTTCCGTGTGAAGGCCTGTTTGTTAAAGAAGGGCTGAAGTCTGGATTTGGAAGTCAGTTATGCCCATGGCCTGGGCTGGGTGGAACTCTGGCTGACTCTATTTAACCAGATGTGAGGCCCTTTTTCTGCACAGTGACGATCCAAGACAAGATGGTATTTGTTTTTGACAAACTGGGACATTCCTGCTGTTTGACTGGGCTAGATTTATGGCGTCCCTCCTGATCCGGTGGAAGGCATAGCCCTCACACTGTCTCTTTGTCTGGTTGTGCCCGCTGCCTTGTCACTGCTATTTTATTTGCTGCTACTAGACAGAGTCCCCCACAAGCCTGTTTAGATGGGCCAGAGGAGTCCGCCCTGGCCCACTGATGGATGGTATTTAAAGTGCAAAAACTCCCAGAAAAATGACTATTGCGTATTATTTTAGCGCAGTGTTTGGGCGCGGGCCCCTCAGACAGGGCGGGTCGGTGGAGAGGAGATTCACCAGTCATTAGAGCAGAAGCACTGCATCAAAGACATAGCTCCCATCTGAGGGATTATATCTGCTTCTTAAACGTGTTGTATTATGTGTCTTGGCCATCCTCTCGACCTGGTGTCTACTTACATTACAGTATGCAGGGCACAGCCACTGAGACAAAGGCCTGCCTCTCAAACACTACCCAGAATGAATACGGCCAAGAAGACAAGTGTGTTTCTCTCTGTTGTGTCACTCATTGGTTTCAGATTAAAGCTCTGCATTTCCTCGTGAAATAGTGCCTCATTTATACTCATGATTAGAAATAAACTACTCAGATAAAATCATGCGCAGATCTGTTTTCTGAATTTCCTATTGTCTTTGTTTCACACATTGCCTATAAAACGGTTACTGCATATGCAATCATTGCCTGTTGATTTCCAATCCCTGCAGCAGTTTATACAGGCTTTTTCCTTTTGTATTGTTCTGGGATTTCTGGCATGGTTATTTGTTGAGCCCTCAGAGTTCTGTAAAGCATATTCTTTCATTTAAAAATGAATTTGGAAGACATAAAGATGGGAGAGAGAGAGGAAAATATGTTGGAAGACAGCAGAAAAACCACCCTGACCAATCTGAACCATTAAGATGAATAATCCACTGTTAAGAAACCAAGCAAAGGTCAATTTTCACGCTACCTGCTCAGTAAGCATACAGGAGAGCCCGGCGTATCGAGTCAATTCAGCCACGCTGCACAGTCAAGAGGAAAGGACACGCAATTCAGGCCCACTTTAGAGTTGTGCCGCTATGTTAGACCAAGTGCTGCTATAAAAAGATTTTTGCCTCGCTCACTCAGGCTGATGGTCTCATGCACTTGTTTTTGAAGTTTTAATGCTCTCCCTGCCGTGATACATGTCGACTTGGATGGCCAGTTTAGAAATAATTTATTAACTTGGACCCAAAAAAGACAACATTTGCCTTTATATAAGTCCTTGGTCTGAGATTCAGAATGCACAACAACAGCCTTACTCAGAGTCATAAGGTACAGGATAAACCCGCAGCATCCAGAGAGAGTCTGGGCCTTTAGCCAGTGTGCCCACAGCCGGTGTCAATGCAGGTGAGAGCAACCTCTGTCTATTCAGGAGCAGGTTAGACAGTGCTGTAACACGTTGATGATGATGTAGATGCAGAGAGAGAGAGAGAGAGCAGAGAGGTCAGTGTGCAGCAGGAAGCATAGCCCAGTGCACCAGACAGGCTAAAGGCCTCTCCTCTCCCCAGGCCCCACAGCCCTCTGTAGGGGATGGAGCTGGTGCTGCTCCCCTGTGTGACTCTTAATAGAAATGGAGAGGGATTACACTGAAGCGTCTATGGTCTGTGGTCATCTGAATTTTAAAACAGGGACTAATGGTGTCTGAGAAGGGTGGCCTGGCACTCAGGGAGTAGTATTAACTTCCAGGTCCTTGTCACTCTTCCCTGTTCCCTTAATGAACCACGGATAGTGAACTGTGTTGGAAATAACAGGCAAGTCAATGGCTATTAAACAGCCAGCACACACAGTTAAAATAACTAGACTAGAGAAACCCTGCTGTAGAGAGATGGAAGGGGCTAACCCCAAGCAAGAGCAGCCCTTTTGTTTGGAGATAATATGTACACATCTGCTACAGTTTGGGAGCTAGATAATGTATTTAGTTCCTGTTGGGCTGTGTGAAATATTACTTCAGAGGACCTGGTGAGAAAAAAGTAATGATTATGGGGTGTGTTTTGGAAATGAGTGTCTCTCTCATGTATATGTTGAATATCTCAGGCACGTGGGAAGGTTGAGACGGGGCACATATTTGGGGGCGAGAAGCAGAATGGCGTTACAGCGGCGGTGTCTGAATGGACGGTGCAGGTCACTGTCAATCAGCCAGACGGAGCGCTAATCTGCCGTTTGTTTGGTTTCCTCTGGTCCTGTGTCAACGGGGCCCAATATGGCAGGGCGAATTAGGAAAAATGGCCCGTGTTTTTGTCATGTAAAACGGGGCGAGAAAATCTAATTGGGTGGGGGAGAGAGAACGATGTCTCCTTTGTTTAAGGGCCTTCCGCAGTCACTTTCCAGGCCCCATTGTGAGTGGCCCACAATAGCATTAATGTGTGCTCCTGGCCTGAGCTCTTCCTTTCTGTGGCTCTCTGTGCAGTCAGCTCCTGTCCGTTCCACTCTGTCTCCACGCTTCACCTCCACGCTCCAACAGCGCTGAGGACGGGGCACAGAGACCCCTCCACCACTACTACTCTTTTCCCAATCCAATATACCCCCCCCACCCCCACCACAGCCCTTACCCTGCCTGCCTGCCCCGTTTTCTTATTCCAGCCCATTAAAAAAAAGAAATGGAGAAAAGGCTAATTCTTTCCCTTCTTTGTCTGCCCTCCGTTTCCCGCCTCCGGAAAAGTATCTTTACATTTCCTGGTGCATGTTATCTGATTTCAAGAATTCAGTCATTCAATGAGACATTATTGGAATTGATTGCTCAGTAAGTTAAGAGTCAGTACTTGCCATGAGGGGTGACCAAATTCACGATGAAAGATTTGTGTCTTCATCAAAAAGAAGAAAATACTTTAAATTCCTAACATCATGAGAATACTGGACAGTGACTCATTTGATTGAGAGGCTGCTTGTGATACATTACGACTTAGAAGTTGTTACTTCAGCTTACCTGCCAATACAATATATTAGTGTTCATAGTTCATTGGAATGTTTCTCTGTTGTAGTGTAGAGGGCAGAAACATTTGTAGTTGTTGTATCTAATCGACCCAAACTGTTGGGTGACATTGTATCTGATTGTCAACAGGCAGGTTTGGAGTGCACCCCTGCACTTACTGTGATTTCTCTCAAGTGTGATGGTGGTTAGTCTTCTTTCATCTAAAGATAGGAACCGTCTTTAAATTAGCACTTGAGCCTCACTACAAAGAAGTGCACTTAACGCTTATGTGAGCCCCAATACAAATCCCCTGTGATTGGTGACTGTCTACCTTTTTCATTTTGTTGCATTATCATATTCTAAAGCACTAGACAAATCTAATAGCAAAAAATAATGAGAAAATCTGTGTTAATATAATATTTCTTTATACAAAAGCATAGTGCATAGAGCTGGGGGCAGGCAGACATGTGAGCTTGGTGAGTGGCACCACCCCCAACCCTGTCCATGTGCAAATTGAATAACGACTAACCTCGTCATATTTAGTGCACTATTAATGGCCCTGTGCCTTGTGAAGGTGTAATCATGCGTGATAAAAACCGGGCTGAAGTTACTAAGCTACGAGCTATCTTGTGTGCATTAAAGTGTCCTTTTTTTGTTGCAAAGGTCATTCATAACTTGGTCGCACCGTTGATGTACAGTGAGAGATATTGATTGATTAATGCATAAAGTGCTCGGAATCCATTTGGCTCTGTGAAAGGGAATGGGAGAGAAGACTTGCTCTCTCTCTCTCTCTCTCTCTCTCTCTCTCTCTCTCTCTCTCTCTCTCTCTCTCTCCCCCCCCCCCTCTCTCTCCCTCACTCACTCTCTATATTTTCACCTCTCCCCCCATTGTTCGAAGGGCATCATTTTTCGCCGGCTAAGTTTAAGGGACAAAAGCCCCCGATTCTGCCAAGTAATGCATTCAAAGGAACATTGATTCTCATCAGTGTCAGTTGAATTACTCTCAAAGGCTTGACAAGGAGTTGCTCTTATATTAGCCTATCTCTTCTCCTGCCCCCAAAAGAATGTGTAGCTGCAAGGAGAGTTAGCTAACAGTCTACCCCATCTCTAAGAACACAAGAAGATAATGTTTTATCTCCAAGTACAGAAAAGTTTTATTCTCTTTTTACTCTGAACTTTTCTGCAATGTTAGCTCATTTAGTTAGATGGTGGATAGCCTGGCACAGTCAAGTTCTCTCTCTCTGCCGATCCTCATTGTGATCATTGAGCCTTCCATTCATATGCAGTGTACCAATCATTGGTCATGTGTGGTTAATATTGGTGATGTCACAGGGTGTATTTTGCTGGGTTTAACCCTACCACGCTGTGTCTCCATTGTCCGTGTCTAGATTGATTCTTGGAGGACATGGATATGCTCCCCTCCGAACTCTGCGTGCCTCCTAAGGAGGTTTTGAAGAGCCTTTGAGGGCAGGGTCAGAGGGTCAGTACCTTAGTGCTCCGTGACAAGGAAGAGGAGCCCTTTATCCCTGAGGCCCCCGGCGGGGAGCCCTATGAAAGGGGCCTGAGAGACGGCCGTTCCCCTAGAAACATGGGGCCGCATTAGGGGTTCGAAACAGAGTGTGCCATCCTCTGCACCTTTCATCTCCACCGGGGTCTGCTCCATTAGGATCTTTTATCTTTGTGCTGATGGCTGCTGCTGATAATGGGGCTGCCGAGAAAAGCCCCAAAAAGTAACACACAGCCCTCCTCCTCCTATAAGTGGAATAGCACATCCATCCATCCTCCGTGTACAGATTAGTCCATGCTGAATAAGCCATATGGTTATGAGAATGTGTTGGGGTGTATTTTTTTTAAATGAGAGAATACTACACAGCATTGTGAATGTTATTTGCTGTGGCGTGCTGTGTTGCTAATGGTTTGTGGCCTGACCGCAGTGGCAGCCATCGCTGCAGCGAGAGCACTGGTGTCAGCTGCCTTAACACTCTACAGCCACCCCCCGTAACCCCAACCCCTCCCGCTGAACAACTGTGACGCCCCCCTCCCTTTTCCATATTGCTGACAACGGATGGTGTTTGAATGATGATTAATTTTTCAACAACCAATAAGATATGCAGTGTGTGTATTCATTTGAGCTATTTAGCATCTGGTTTTGTATTCAGGGATGTTGTCTAGGTCTGTCTGGCAATGCAAAAAAGCTATATATGATCGGCCATCGCCTCGTAGGTGGAGGTATGGAGAGATATTTGAATTAGTCTGCTAATGCTTCTGTAGAATTGCATTAATGCCCTTCTGTGGTATCATAAGCATCTTGAAAAAAGTTGCTTTTGGGGAAGAAAACACAATCGCATAAATGGTATAGTTATTCATGCAGGGCAATGTTTTTCAAATGTTATAGTAATTATGAGAAATACTCTTGCTTTCCCCTAAATAGCCACGGTGAAGCAAATCTCATTTCCAAGGCAAAGCGGGGAAGGAACACACTGAATAATCATTGTGTTTAATGCTCTAGTCACAATCCCAGGTTTTATGATGGTTTTCTAATGATTTTCTAATGATGTTAAATATTAGTAGAGAGTAAAGCCATAATTTGAACGCAGCAGTCGTTTTGTCAACGCTCTATCAGGACACCCGATTGCAACTGCAATGAATATTGGGCAGGGAATGAGATTTAAGGGCCATCCCTTTTGTTGTTTTATTTTGTCGACTCCCTGTCCGCCATAAATCCTCATCGCCGAGCTCTTGAAGCTAGTGCCGTCACCCACGCTCCGCAGGTGGGAATATGATTCAGCGCAGGGGCCATTTCATTCAGGGCCACTGTCCGTCCACCGCAGTCATTCGTAAAAAACGCTGGAGCAGTCCCTGTGAAGAAAACAGTCCAGTGGACTCCTGGGAAATAAAAAAGCAGAGGAAGAGAGAGAAGGAGAAAATGAAGGGGAAAATGTCAGGGAGAGAAGAAGGGGGGAAATGCTTCGAATGGCTATCAAACGAAATACAGAAAGCTCAGTCCCTGATGAGTGACAATGTAGAGCAAAATATGTATTGGAGACAAAGGCTTTGTCTCCTTCCTGGGCCTCTTCAATGAATTACACTGCCCCCCCCCCCATAGCTTTTTAATTAAATGGCTGCAGCTCCATCTCTCTATCCGTAGCTCCCCATTACAGAGGCTAGATAAGGGATTGCTATCTGTAGCATGTTAAGAAAGGCTGCTGGGCAGCGAAGCCTCATGAAATTTGTCACAAGATCTAATTTTCCTCATTGCCAGACGTGATGCTTATAATTGATATGGAGGCAGTAGTAATTTATAGGCCGTCCGCAATTATTATCGCCTACGAACGGCGGAATGTGACTGCAATTTAGTTGGGGGGGGGGGGGGGCAGTAGGTACGTGTGTGTGGTAGTGGTGGGGGGAATGTAGTTTCAGGTTGTGGTGCAGATTTCTTTATTTTTTTGTATCGTCATGATCACTTCAGGATGCAAATTGATGGTGGCCCCGTATCATAAACAATATGTGGCCTCTAATGCCTGTGTGAGGAGCCGAGGTCACCACGCCAGCTGGACTTTCACACTCAGCCGGGGGGTGGGAGGGCCTGGGAGTGGGGCTGGTGCTGCAATGCTTTGTCCACTTCCATCTCTCTCAAGTCCACATTTATTTTGTCTCTTGATCTGCTCTGTTTTTTTTCCTGGTATAATGATGATCATGCGAGAGCTGGGATTGTTAAAAATGTAGTCATTTGAATACTGAAGAGGTTCAGGGACTCACACTCCATCAGGGGGAAATGCAATCAAGCATTTATTATTATATTTTTAATCAAATTGTGAATTTATTTACCTCATTACCTTTCGCTGGCAGATTCAGAAAAATATAGGGACACACACAGTCTGTACCCAGAGGGAGATTTGTCAGTACAATCTGAAATAACATGAGAAATCAATCACGGGCTTTTGGAAGCCTTTACTTGTTTAATGCACGTCGGCGCTGTGTTCCGATTTTAAACCACCTCCCAAGTTCATTAATTTCCCTGTCCTGGTCATAACATGAAATAAATAAATCTTCAGTTTTCCAATGCAGCCCGACGAGGCGCTGCATTGAAAACATGCACTCATTAACACAGAAATATCATTAGTGATATGAAGGCAGCACTTTAGTTTAAAAATGAGGCAGCTCAATGCCCTCTATGTGCAATGTGGGTCACGTGAACTGTCTGGGCTGAGGACAATGTGCTACTGAAGGTGTTGTCCACTCATTAGCAACGCCACAGTGGCCGGTTGCTTCCCTGGTGTGTGTGAGTGGGTGTCTGCTTGTCTCTCTGTGTATTCATGTGTCTAGCGTTAACCCATGTTCATGTATGCAGTGTGCATACTGTGCAGGTGGAGGCATTAGAAAATGGGAAATATGACCTCTGAAAAAGCAGGACAGCTCTGCAAAAGGCTAGCTAGTGGATCAGAAATTAATGAAATTAGATGGCTGCTTCCCTGCTTGTTTTCCAGAACCTAATAAACTGATGTGGAAGGTATTGTTTGAACCCCATGTGGTTTATAACTGTATATGTACATACACTAGCTAGCATTTTGATGTGTGCTTTTTATTCAGTTTGGCATGTGATGCTACCATGGGAAGAATGTTACCTACATGCCTCCAGTCTTTATCACTCTTTGACTGCTCATGTATAATATTGCTGTCACCAGCGCCCACTACAGAGCATGCTCATTGTGTTCAGGAAGAGGGATCCTGTTTGTTTTGTCTACCTGCCCACCTGTTGTGCTGTTGCAAAATTAGACTTTCAAATCAAGAAGCCAGTGGGAGACAGAGTTTTCTCTCTGCCTTTCATAATCATACCTGTTTACTCTTCAGGGAGTCATCTGGATATTTTTCTTAAATGCCCTCCTCTAAACGACCAGCGTCTTTAATAAAGCAGACAGGCAGGCAGAGCAGCCATTACACTAATATCTGGGATGTGAATCACGCTGGAGAGAATTGAGAGATGGAGGCAATGGAGGAACACCGGGGAGGAGGAGGAGGAGGGGGCCTACTGCACCCTTCATGCTATTATCTTTATGGCATAGCAAAACATGCTTCAGGCAATCAGCATGAAATTGTTAATTGCTCAGCCCACTTCTGTGTTGCTCTGGGGACAGGGACTGAAAGAGCCTTCAGGAGGACTCGGATCCAGCTAGCGTGGGGTGCCCGACTAACTGCCTGCACGTCTGGCCTCAGCATAGGGCACAGCAATAACACTGTCAAACAAACAGCCAGCCCCTCCCTCTCTCCCTGACCTTCACAGCATTCATAAAGTGGAAATGCAGTTACCAGAGGCACCTTTTAATATCTGTACTACAGTCTAGAAATATATTTTAGCCAACAGTTTAGTACAAATGTATGTTCCTGTCGCATTTATATACAGTAGTATACTCCTCAGTGATGTTGAGTTATCTCACTAACGTTGCTACAAGGTTGTTTGAAAGACAGTTAAGACAAGGTTTTAGGCAGTGATGTTAAAACTGGTCAAAAGGTTTCTTCTACCCTGAAAAAGCCCTTAAACACTATAACCTCTGCCTTTAGTATGGAAAGGCAAAAAGTCAACTTTAAACAGGAAAAACGTTCGAGCCTGTTTAGCCTGTGCGTGGGTGCAGTCAAGCATGTGTCTTGGATGAGTATATGTGGATGCAGGCCAGGGCATTGTTGGATGTGCCTTTCGGGGTGAGGTGTTTTGATCAGGCAGTCATGGATGTGATGGAGGAGTCTGGCAGATAGCAGCCAGATAGGAGAGAATGAGCCCTGGCTGTACCCATAACAAATGGAGGCCTTTGTTTTTTAACAAGACTCAAGGGGGGTGATTGCGCCCCTCCGCTCCATGCGTGGTCATCATAGAGTGCAGTGATGGTCCAACATGATCCTCAGCACCCCCCACACCCCCCTCTGAGTGCTCTGACTCCCCACACCCTCACCCTGCTACATGCACAGTCAGTACCCACGGCCCCTCCTTCTCCCTGGCTATCATCTTGGTTTTTAAGTTAGATGGAGCGTCATATTAATACGGCCTGTCATGCGCACTGATCGTCTTAGGTGTGGAGGAGGATGAGCCCTCACAAGGTGTTGTCTTCAAATAGGATTTCTGCGAGTGAGACATCCTCGTTGGGCGATATCCCCCTCAGAGCAGCCACTTTCTTACAGAATGATCTGTTATTAAGCAAATGAAGTGCTGCGGGCCCAACGTTAAATCCCTCCACTTTGTCATGGTGTGCTTTCAGTTATCACACCCTGCTCCCTCATTCATCGCTCATGTTCTCCCCGACTCTGCCCACGTTTTACTTGGGCGACACTACACTTACATAGTAGTATTTAAAGTCGTCCATCCTTGTGGAACAGCCATGACAGAGAAGAGGATTCTAAGTGCTAATCAATGAGTCTTAAAAAGCTACATTGATCTCAATTTAAAAAAGGAAGTTTGAAACGAAACAGGCGGTTTAGCCAGTCAAAGCAGACTTATACAGTTAAAGAACAGGGGCTGAGTGCAGTTTGCTGTGATCTGCTTGGGAGTATCAAGGGACGGGTGTTTGAGATGTGCCACTTGCCATGGTGTGTATGGCAGATAATCCGATTTGAATTTCCTCAGCTGTCTGCGAGGGGTGTGGAGAGTCAGTGAGTAGTGGAATCTCCTGTAGTGTTTCCCATTTTGAATCAGTCTGTTTTCATCCACTGGAATCTTCTAGCTTCCTGTTGTTGCAGGGGGACTTTTGACTTCTACGCCCCCAACACTGGTGTGTTACTGAACTCAAACCAGACGTCTACACTCCGCTCTGCCTCCCCAACTGCTCCGCCACACCTCCGCCACACCTCCGCCACACCTCCGCCCAGTCGATTGAACGTGCACCTCTCAACTTAAGCAATAATTTGAAAATCTCTTTATAAAGTCTGCTTTTGTCTTGGTCGTCCAGAGGCCGAGGAGAATGTGTGTGTGGGGGGGGGGGGGATGTCAGCTGCTAGGCAGGAATTGATTGCATTAATTGATATGCCAATATGTAAGCTTGTTACATCCACCATTGCGTAGGATGATGGCTAACAAGTCCTGCTGATCAATGGAACCAATAAAGGCTTCATCCGTTAATGAGAAATGTGGTAATTGATGTTATCCCTAAACCAATTAGAGCAGGCAGTGCAGCTACTGGTGAGCACAGCCAGTGGCCCTACCGGTTTATCTCTTTTTGTGTACTTCCCTCCCTGAAATCCTCTCTTCGTCATTCTATGTTGCTGTTGGATTAGATGTGACTGCATTCTGGTCTATTCTGTTGACTGATTGGAGTTTGTTTGGACTTTTAGGTTTCTTCCCCTACCTGACAGTTTATCTGTATTGTAAGGGGCCTTATTTCCTGTGTTTCATTTTCTGTCATTTATATAGTGCTACTTCCTGTCCTCGAACCGGACTACTCCCTTTGTGCAGGAAGTGTTGCTTTACAGACATTGTTTTCTGATAATGTCACCCATCTTACCTAGCAGGCAGTGGGTGCTAGGCTAAGAGGGTTGGTGCAGTCACAGTGTGGTATCTATCTCTACAGAATGTCTCCCCCAGTGAACAGAGCCCAGCTGTGAGCGCCTGCCTCTTTGAACAGCTGGAAGCAAGTGAGAGGCTGCGCAGCGACAAGCCCAAGCACTCAATAAAATGACCTCTGATAGACACGCAGTCTGTACAGGAAATACAACACGCTTATAAATCAATACTATTGTTTTCACGTTGAAGAGCAGGACTAGTCCTGCCTGGAATCCATTATCAGAGAACAACGTTTCAACAGAGAAAATGTTTTCTCCCTCCCTTTCTCCCTCCACATTCTTGACTGATGTGAACAAAGTACTTTTTTCCTCATTCCAGAGCAGGGTTATTACTACAGGAGCTGATATTGAAGATAGGGTGACACCTGGTAAATCTAATTGAAGACTTGGAAACAAAAGAAAGCGAGGAAAGAAGACTGATGGTGATGGTGTTTGGTCAGTCGTTGCTCCTAAGCCCTGGTGTCTGAGTAAGTAGCTGAGTAAATGTGGCTTTTCTCTCAGTGAGAGTACTAACATGGTGACTTGGCCCACTGTAATTGTTTTTCATAAATTATGGAGGCTGGTCTTAAATATGTATTTGTTTGCTGTTGCAAGGCCTATCAGGAATTGTATGATACACGTTAAATGTGTGATGTCTTGCATGGTTAAGTAATGTCAGGCGACAGTGAGTCATTTCTCCTTTCTCACTCATCAAACAGCTCCTAACTGAAAGCTGATATGAACAGGTGAAACTGATAACATACTGAGGAAATCTACTCAGACTGTTCCTGAAACTACCCCACCTTTAAAGGACAAAAAATTGAACTAAGTGTAAGATGATTAGTTTGGACAATATATTTTCACCAGAATCCAGTTTATTTAGTGTGTGTTGTGGAAGTGGAGAAAGGCCCATCTGTCTCTCTGCCTGTTAGCCAGAGCCGTAATCGTTGCTTACAGCAAGGCAGGCTAAATAAACAGTAAGTAAGTTGTCTTGGGTAGAAGAAAGTCAATGCAACTGCAACTTGCTCATGCCTTTGCTCTGAATGGTTCTGTATTGACCACTCAGGACCCCCGAGAACTGCCTAATTGAAAATTAATATTGAATCAATGCCGCGGGCCATTTGCATATTGATTATAAGCATCCAGGAAGGCACCAAGTATGTGTGGGATCAATAGGGCCTTCTGCAGCGGGCCCGGCGTACTACATCACATGGCAGCTGCCTGCTCCGGAGGTTAATGACTGGCGCTTGTTAAGGAGCTCCTGTCAGGTGGAATCCGGCCGCAGGGGTCTCCCTGCCAAACCCAACCCTGGCAGCAGGCGGGGGTGGAGGGTAGAGAAGGAGGAGTGAGGGGGGTCTGGGCACCTTGTCTGCAGTGTTTGGAGGTGAGATGGAGCTACATTCTGCTCTTGTATTGAAGCCTGTATAGACTGAGGCTACTTGCAGGATGGTAAAGCATCACTGCTGCATCACCCACTGAGAAGGGTAGATGTGTTTTTTTCCAGAGAGTAGACTCTTGGGTAAATCTTAAAAGTTGTCATGCAGGTAGACATCCACTCTCGTGTTGGTATTGTTGTTTATCACGTTGATATGTACTTCCTGTTTAGAGTTGAATACCATACGACAAACAGCAGGCATTATGGAATATGTTTTTGTGATCTTTTTTGGGGGTAATAGATTCGTCCGCCAAGATTTCTCAATGAAAATAGCATAGTTACCTCCTCCAGAGATGATTGTGTTGAACAGAAAATATTATCATTATTATCATTACTCCTAACGATTCAGGAGTTTTTGTTGCCATAGTGGTTTTAAGTGCTGTTAGTTTGGAACTAAGCTGCCTAATTTGAAAATAATCGTTGTATTTTGTATTTGTTTGTGGAGTTAATAAAAGAAAATACCACCGTAGGCTTTTTGTGCCCTAACATTGAACTCTGACCATTTAAAAACTCAGCAATAGCTCGTAAAATAGCACAGCCATGTGCCCGCCTGTGAGCCAGGGAAAAAAAGACAGAGGGGGGGCAGGACGTTGTGGGATCAGAGATAACTTGGACTTTCTCCATCTCCCGAAGAGAGCGAAAACAATATTAGGTAGATCAAATGGGTCCTTTTTAATTTGAGATGAAACTTTCACAGCATTAGGAGACAAAGGAGAACCAGAATCCTCCACTTTAAGGCACAGATTAAGATTCAACACATGCATTCCTCTCTCAAACTTCCCATAATGGGTTCCACATGTTGGAGAGGGAAAGACGTGAGAGGCGGGAGGTGGGAGGCGGGAGAGAGAGAGAGGCAAACGGGTAGCGTGAGAAAAAGACAGTGAGACGGGGAGAGAGCAAGAGAGAGAGTGAGAGAGAGCCCTTGGCACAGCCTTTCCAGCTACCGTTCCATCAACCCACCTCCACAGGTGACAGCAACACACCCTCCTGCTCAAACTCGATTGGCCGGTTTAGTGGCCAGTTCAGCCACAATAATGGAAGTCTGTGAAACTGTTCGACTCTCTTAACCCACAGGAGACAGGAGACCTGAGGTTGAAGCACATATGAGAGCTGCTTATCCTTCAGTCTATGAAGACAGGGCCATGAATTAATGCCAGTGTGCAGCCTGTCTCCATATGCCCCCCCCTCTGCCCCCTCCGCCCCCTGCACTGGGAGTTGGGGTCTGGTAGCAGAGAACAGAGCACCTGGCACAGGGAACCAGCCTGCATCTGATAACTTCATTACAGGCCTTTTCATTGACTTGGCTGCACTGAACTGATGAACTGAGGCAGTAGACAAGAGCACATAATTGGAAGAAATGAATTCTTATCACAGCCTTCTCAGGAGGCTGCTGGTCCTGGCTGGAGCCATATGAGGAGAGGCTTGGGCTGGATGGATGGAGGGAAGGGACGGCGTAGGAGGGAGGCCCAGGCCTTATGAAGCCAGGGCCTAGATTTGAACTGAAGGCCACAATATTTTGGAATGGAAAAGAGGGAAAGCACCCCAAATCCACAGAGGTCCTTATTTATTGTGGGCGGTGTGTTGCTTCGGCTTAGGGATTTGTGTTTCATTTCTCTTGATAACTGACACACGGTTCAGAATATTTTTCAGTAGTTTATTCAACGGGCCTCAGGAGAGAAGCCTCTGCTAGTTAAGAGTTCCTTCACTGGTGTCCTCATCAGCTATCACCCAAATGGTGCCTCTGGGATGAATAATTTATGCCCTACCTGCCCGACTCTCCTCAACGAGCCCTTTTGCTAATTAAAGAGAAGGGTGTTCTGCAGCAGGGACAATAACAACAACAAACAACAACAGCGCTAACAGCTAAAGCTATATGCATACCAAGCCACAAGGAATGTGGGGGCACCTAGCCTAGCGGAGGCGAGCGGTGTACCACAGGACCAATTTAGCGGTGCAGGCCGTGGCCTCAGAGGGCCAGGGCAGGGGGTTGTTAATCCCTGGCCATGCCTGGGAGAGACCAGGGACTAACGAAGGCTCTGGCCCACCCTCTCATTTCCATGCATGTGTGCACAGTCAGCACTAAACGGAGGAGCGAGGAGGAGGGAACACGCTGGCTAACCTTTCATTTCACAAATGCTGCTGATGTGATCCTGAGACCATTAGGCTAACAGTTTCCTCTGAAAGTTAGAAAGTAATATTAAATTATGTGGCAGTGCATCCCTCATAATGTTCTCCACACTGCATAAATTAATAAGCCTATTTAGCAGAGCCCGCTGATGGGCCGAGCGCACAGCACTGTCTGTGCTACTCCGCTGTCCCCTCCTCCTCCTCCTCCCCCTTCCCCTCCCCTCCGCTGCTCATACCTGTTCACTCGGCACAAAATGGATGCCGCCAAGCCATTTAATTGGCCTCCATTTTAGTATCCAAGGGCGTTGGGAATGGCTCTTTAATAATGTCTCCTTTCCCGTAGTAGTGCACTTCTTAACTGTGGTTGTGTAGTGTATGTTTCTAACTACAGTATTAAACCTGTAGCTCGCCCCAGTGATAGAGAGTCATTGTTCTGGTCTGTACTGAGAGAATGCTGTCCTGGGCTCAGTGATGGACATGACAGAGTCAGGAGGTGAGGGGCTGTAACATGGAGGAGTAAATACTACATGAACAGGGTCAGAGGTATTTTTGCTTTTGGTTATTGTAAAGCAGCTGTTCCATGTTCTGGCCATGTCGGTGTGATCACTCACTGCTCTGCTCCTTCCTCTCCTCTCCCCTCGCCGAGCCGAGGAGCCAAAGATAACTCACTGAGTAGCTGTGTGTGACTGTAATCACTTCAATTCCCCTCCTCAGGAGAGCATCGCCTCAGTCAGCAACCCAGCTCTGCACCACCACCAGATCTCAGCCCCCTTTCACTCTGTTATGACACGTGCATGAGGAATCAAAGGGGTCCTGAATACACAATGACACAATTCCACTTAGCATGAACACAGACCGTCTGGGAAACCCTGGTCTTGGACTACAGGAAGTAGTTGTCTTAGGTGACAGCAGGCCGTGACAGTAACTTAGCCCGTGTAAATTACAACAAACTACTGTAAAATGTGTAGGGTTTGGGAGTCTCAGTTAAGAATTAAGTCTCAATTGGAGTCTGTTAAAAGCCAGATGGTGAGCAAGGGTAAAATTGAAAAGAAATTAAGTGTGTTCACTTGACACATGTGACCCAAGCTGGTGTAGCTGAATGCAGCTGAACCGGCTGTGGAACTGCAGTCAGTTTACATTATGAGTACTTCCAAAGGAAATGCACCGAGATGGAGGATGAAAAGAGAGAGAGAGGGTTCGGATGGGAGGGCAAGGGAAATATGGAGGCCAAATTCTGCCTACTTTGACAAGATTATCTTTTCAGGGCATTTTTGAGTCTCTCTTCTTTCTCAGATGAGCTTGCGCCCATACAGCAAATTGGTTAACTGATGAGTTTCAGATTACTACAGGCTGATAAGAGATTGGATGGATATACTGTTCAGATTAAACAGATAAATAGATTGACTGATAGATGAGTTGGTGCATTGCATCCCTTCCTCTGGCTCCTAGTCCCTTTTGTAATTAAGGTTTTAAGGTGTGTGCATAATCAAATAAATAAATAGTGTAAGAATTATGTGATAATGAATTAATACATGACAAGAAGTGAAGAAAGCAAGCAGCAGCTAATTGCATGAGATGAGTCTTTTTCATGAGCTTTTTCAGGGGAAATCTCATTATATGCATCACAAACTATAATGCCAGATGAAATCCTGCTTTAGAAATATGTAAATTAGCAAACATTCTGTTGAGTGAAGGAAATCACAAGCGGGTAGCAAAACTACCAACCAGAGTGGAGTGACGACCCCAGTTTCCAAAGAGACAGCTGTAGTCTCAAACACTCTCTGTTTACACTGTGCAGTTAGTAGTGCACTGTACACACGGAGTACTGCCCAGGTCCCTAGGGCTGTGCAGAGACATGCCTGTTTACTCAGTAAAACGTGTCCACCTGTGTTCAGTCCTCTACTGTACCCTGTACCCCTCTGTGTTTCAGACCACCAGTGGTTCAGTCTGCAGGAGTAAGAATAATTTTTAGTGATAATTGTTTTTAATTTCACCTTTATTTAACCAGGTAGGCCAGTTGAGAACAAGTTCTCATTTACAACTGCAACCTGGCCAAGATAAAGCAAAGCAGTGTGACAAAAACAACGCAGAGTTACACATGGGATAAACAAATGTGCAGTCAATAACACAATATAAAAATCTGTATACAGTGTGTGCAAATGAAGTAAGGAGGTAAGACAATAAATAGGCCATAGTGGCGAAATAATTACAATTTAGCAATTAACACTGGAGTGATAGATGTGCAGATGAGGATGTGCAAGTAGAAATACTGGTGAGCAAAAGAGCAGAAAAACAAAAACAAACATGGGGATGAGGTAGGTAGTTGGTTGGATGGGCTATTTACAGATGGGCTGTGTACAGCTGCAGCGATCGGTAAGCTGCTCTGACAGCTGATGCTTAAAGTTAGTGAGGGAGATATGTCTCCAAATTCAGTGATTTTTGCAATTCGTTCCAGTCCTTCCAGTTGGCAGCAGAGAACTGGAAGGAAAGGTGGCCAAATGAGGTGTTGGCTTTGGGGATGACCAGTGAAATATACCTGCTGGAGCGCGTGCTACAGGTGGGTGTTGCTATGGTGACCAGTGAGCTGAGATAAGGCGGGGCTTTACCTAGCAAAGACTTATAGATGACCTGGAGCCAGTGGGTTTGGCGACAAATATGTAGCGAGGACCAGCTAACGAGAGCATACAAGTCGCAGTGGTGGGTAGTGTATGGGGCTTTGGTGACAAAACAGATGGCACTGTGATAGACTGCATCCAATTTGCTAAGTAGAGTGTTGGAGGCTATTTTGTAAATGAGATCGCCGAAGTCAAGGATCGGTAAGATAGTCAGTTTTATGAGGGTATATTTGGCAGCATGAGTGAAGGAAGCTTTGTTGTGAAATAGGAAGCCGATTCTAGATTTAATTTTGGATTGGAGATGCTTAATATGAGTCTGGAAGGAGAGTTTACAGTCTAGCCAGACACCTAGATATTTATAGTTGTCCACATATTCTAAGTCAGAACCGTCCAGAGTAGTGATGCTAGTCGGGTGGGTGCGGGCAGCGATCGGTTGAAGAGCGTGCATTTCGTTTTACTAGCATTTAAGAGCAGTTGGAGGCCACGGAAGGAGTGTTGTATGGCATTGAAGTTCGTTTGGAGGTTTGTTAACACAGTGTCCAAAGAAGGGCCAGATGTATACAGAATGCTGTCGTCTGCGTAGAGGTGGATCAAAGGATCACCCGCAGCAAGAGTGACATCATTGATATATACAGAGAAAAGAGTCGGCCCGAGAATTGAACCCTGTGGCACCCCAATAGAGACTGCCAGAGGTCCGGACAACAGGCCCTCCGATTTGACACACTGAACTCTGAGAAGTAGTTGGTGAACCAGGCGAGGCAGTCATTTGAGAAACCAAGGCTGTTGAGTCTGCCGATAAGAATACGGTGATTGACAGAGTCGAAAGCCTTGGCCAGGTCGATGAAGATGGCTGCACAGTACTGTCTTTTATCGATGGCGGTTATGATATCGTTTTGGACCTTGAGCGTGGCTGAGGTGCACCCGTGACCAGCTCGGGAACCGGATTGCATAGCGGAGAAGGTACGGTGGGATTCGAAATGGTCGGTGATCTGTTCGTTTACTTGGCTTTCGAGGACTTTAGAAAGGCAGGGCAGGATGGATATAGGTCTGTAACAGTTTGGGTCTAGAGTGTCTCCCCTTTGGAGAGGGGGATGACCGCAGCCGCTTTTCAATCTTTAGGAATCTCAGACGATACAAAAGAGAGGTTGAACAGACTAGTAATAGGGGCTGCAACAATGGCGGCGGATCATTTTAGGAAGAGAGGGTCCAGATTGTCTAGCCCAGCTGATTTGTAGGGATCCAGATTTTGCAGCTCTATCAGAACATCAGCTGTCTGGATTTGGATGAAGGAGAAGCGGGGGTGGCTTGGGCCAGTTGCTGCAGGGGGTACAGAGCTGTTGACCGGGGTAGGGGTAGCCAGGTGGAAAGCATGGCCAGCCGTAGAGAAATGCTTATTGAAATTCTCGATTATCGTGGATTTATCGGTGGTGACAGTGTTTCCTAGCCTCAGTGCAGTGAGCAGCTGGGAGGAGGTGCTCTTATTCTCCATGGACTTTACAGTGTCCCAAAACTTTTTGGAATTAGTGCTGCAGGGTGCAAATTTCTGTTTGAAAAAGCTAGCCTTTGCTTTCCTAACTGACTGTGTATATTGGTTCCTAACTTCCCTGAAAAGTTGCATAGCTGCGTAGTTGCATATAGATTCTGGGGGTACATTTGTTTTTGAGATTTGGGTTTAGGATTGCTAAATGACTTTTCATGAAGTAATGTATTTGTTTTCGTGGATGATTTCAGAGAGGCAGACGTGATTGGCTCGTTGGAAGCGATGGTAGATGATAGGGACGTGTGGCTCTCAGTGAAAGACTTCACTTAACTGACAGCAGTTTTGTTTAGACAGTACCTATTTACAATCCACGAGCGACAATATGTTGCATATCATTGTTTATTTTTTTTATCAGGTGCTGTGAACACAAAATAAGCGGAGTTGATAAGACCTATCTGTAATAATTGCACTGTTAAACCGAGATGGGTTGATTATGTTGTGCATAATTACTGTGGAAAAAACAGTGCCTATTAAGCTGCTCTCGAATGGCAGTAATACAGAAAGCAATCCAATTACCAATAGATTCTCACACTGGAAATAAAGATTTCTCTATTTAGAAATGATCCACTAACTGCTGATAGGGGATAATTGTTTGAGTGTTTGTGCAGTTAGAGATCTGGTGGATTGTTATCACTTGTAGGGCTAAATGCTGATGGGTGGAGAAGGCCTTGTGACACATGACATCCTGAGTTTGTGTGTGTTTTTGGGACTGGCTCTGCTCTGCTGCCAGGGAGTCTGATAGCTGCTAAATAATTTATCCTGGCTGCAGCCACGTAGCCACGGAGACCAAGGCCCCACCGTGGCTGTCTGGCGACATCTCTCCTCCTGATGGACGGACGGACAACAATTAGCAGAGAGGGGTGGAGGTGCTGATGAGGGGCAGAGGGGGACCAGAGTACGATCCGCCTCCAATCCACCCCCCACTTCACCCGCAACCCGTCATACAAACCCAACCTACCTCCCCTTCACAACAAGTAACGAACAAGGAGAGATTTATTCCGATCAAAGTGCAGAACTTTTTAATTACGAAAAGGAGAGGTTAAAAAAAGAAAGCTAGAAACAACCGCCCGTTTTCCTATTAAGGAGAAATGTCAAGCGCGGTGGCGAAGCGATAGTCTGTGTGCGTCCCTTTGTTGTCCCCCCTGACATTGCAGGCTAATTTTTCATGGTTATTTGAACTGGAAAATGAAAGAGAGGTTTGCGATTATTTCCTATAAATGACAACACAATCGCATTACGCTTCAGTAGAAACACAGAGAGGATATTGCCTTTTCATATTTCATGTGAAAGTAATGGATGGGATATGCAAAGAGGACCAGAAAGAAAGACAAATGGAGAAAGTAAGCTCCCGTGTTTGATTTGTATTAGAAACCGACCTGATAGAGGGAAGAAGGAGCGGAATTTTTTTCTCAATAAGTGGTGGCAGTCTTGTGGATGTTTTAAAGTGCCTCCACAATGTATTCATTGAATTCCTTTAGCGGATTGCTATTAGCAGCCAACTGGGGTTGAATCCTGATGACACAGATCCAGTAATGGAAAGGAAGGTACCCAGTGTATCCACTATATTCTCCTCTACAGTAATGCATCATATCCTCAGTACTTGGCCACAGTGCTACTGTTTGGACTGAGCTTTAGTGTACGTGTTATCCTGAGGGATGGTACATTTAGGTGGACCTGTCACTGTGCTCCGTGAGTCACACATACAGTACACACTGCTGTCACACTGTGGGCTGGCCTGGCAGTGCCTGGCTGACACCCTGTCACATTGACCCAACTGAAACACTTGTCCAGTTCAGTTCAGTGCTGAACCCCCTCTTCATCCTCTCCCCAGTAAGATATCCCTCCAACACATTTGATTTAGCAGGCATAGCAGACAGATAGTATTAGAAAGAAAACACATCAATGATAGCCCCCATATTTTATATTTTTAATCAAATTGATTAGCCATATTGGTATTCAGAAGCCTAGTCAATTCTGTTTTATCTAGCTAGGCGTACGCTTTTATAAACAAGCAGCCCGTCAAGCCCGGTGCTGACCGCGTGCTCCGAGCCAGAGAGGCAGGCAGGCGGGAGGGCTGGAGCGGCCCAGTCTGGAGAGAGAGGGCTTGTGGGTAGTGTGTTTGTGTATGTTTATGTACGTGGCAGGCCCGGGAGGACTGGTGTAGACTGAGCCATGTGGGGGCTGTGTGCTGTGAGCTGGACTCCTAACACATGGAGGTGGGTGCTACATACATCCAACCATGGCCACATTGATTTTCTCAGCTGATGCCTCCACAGAGCGATCCACAGGCAGATGGATGCACTACAAAGATATGCAAATGGAGCATTCGATAAACTGACAGGCAGAGATCTTTTTCAGACGGCCCGCTGTACTGGTGGGTCGGTAGTTCTAAAAAGAGGCGTAAACAGATAAGTACCTGGTAATGGACACACAGACGCGTGTATGCACACATACCTGCCAGCTTGCTGCGCGGTGGGACTGAAGAAACCTGTTTCAATAATTCCACATTGAAATGAAGCCCCTTAGTAAACTAGGCTACGGAATGTGAATGTAAAGTAGCATCAACTTAAATATAAAAATACTCACACACAGTATATTAAATCAAGGATATTGTTAGCATTCAATTTCTACAGCAGATATAATTTGTGTGTATATAACATTGCAGTGTGTATATTCACATTCAGTCTGCTTTATTTGTCAGATATTAAACAAAAGCAGCTTGGTGTTGATCATATTTAATACATGTGTGATTGTAAGATAGGTGCTGTCTTGTTAAGCACAGCGGGCTGTGTTGTGTGGCTGTGTGTGTGTGTGTCTGTGTTGTGTGGCTCTGTGTGTGTCTGTGCTGTACCTGGTAATTAAAGGGAGTTTGTGGCAAAAGCCAGACATCGGGAGAGATGAGCTATGAACAAAAGAGCTGTGACAGTTTCGGGTTATGTGATTTTTATGTCCCTTTTTTGCCAAATGAAAAATCAATAAATTTTTTCCGGGTTATACATATTCAGAGTGCCCGCCATGCTTCCTCCCTGATGGGGAGTGGGGAGAGGGAGGGGGAGGATGAGGGGAGGCTACTCGCCTGTCACAACTGTACCATCGCATTTTCCGACCCACTGGTGAATACTTCAGAGTTGATGTGATTGCCCTTCATGACAGCGGTGATGCATTTTTCCTAACCCCCCTCCCTCTGGATCCTGCTTAGCTAGCCCCCTTCAATAGTCTAGAAATAGGCAAAGCTATTGTGGTGTGAGATGACGGAAAAGGGGCGATGCATTAAGAAAAGGGTTGATTTTAAAAGAAAGACAGGAAGGGGTGGAAGATTAATCTGTGTGTGTGTGTGTGTGTGTGTGAGTGTGTGTGAGTGTGTGAGTGTGTGTGAGTGAGTGAGTGAGTGAGTGTGTGTGAGTGTGTGTGTGTGTGTGTGTGTGTGTGTGTGTGTGTGTGTGTGTGTGTGTGTGTGTGTGTGTGTGTGTGTGTGTGTGTGTGTGTGTGTGTGTGAGTGTGAGTGAGTGAGTGAGTGAGTGAGTGAGTGAGTGAGTGAGTGAGTGAGTGAGTGAGTGAGTGAGTGAGTGAGTGAGTGAGTGAGTGAGTGAGTGTGGGTGGGTGGGTGGGTGGGTGGGTGGGTGGGTGGGTGGGTGGGTGGGTGGGTGGGTGGGTGGGTGGGTGGGTGGGTGGGTAACAGGGAGAGTGGGGGGTTAGTCGAGTGAGAGTGTTTGTGTCTATGCTGTCTTTGTGCAGGACAGATCTCCCCCAGGCCTGGGGGAGATGAGAGACTTGAGAGCAGTAGTGTGTCCGGTGATGTCTTTGCCTCCTGCCCAGGCTTTTAGCTCATTGCCTGCCAGGGAAAAGCACAGTCTGCATCCTCCTTTGTCCATAATGTGTGTATAGGCAAGGCTACCGTCATACAGGACACCGCGTAATGGCCGGTCAGAGCTGTTTGCGTGTGTGTATTCTGTCTGTATACGTGTGTGTAGAGGTTAGCTGGAGAGAGTGATCCCTGAATGCTCAGTCCCTGTGCAGGCACATTAACCTACATCCCCCGCTCCTCTCCTCCTCTCCTCCACCAAAACACAAAAGAGAAGAGAAATAGAACACCACTCTCCACAGATGTATATATAATGTGTCTAAATATCAATAACACAAGCAATAATTCTACTAATTAGTACTAATTCCTATGAGATAATTACTTTAGGGAAAATATTACATGCTATTTTTTAAATTGGCATATGCTGTGTGTAGTATACTGCCCAATTAGATAGTCATATGTGGTTTTATGTGAGCTCTATTTTGAAGGGAGAGGAGCTATTTCATCACGATTGATGTCCTGTTTACAGCTCCCTACTTATTGGACATGCAGAGCATCCATTGCATTAGACATGTCATGTTTGCGATGCGGTGTCGTGATGTCTATTTAGAATAACAGGATATTCCGGTGGCATGTGTAAATTAGATTTCCCCCTATTAGACGCTGCTGCCGTTGCGGACAGATAAAATTATTTTGTCTGCGTGACCCTCGGTGACCTGAATAAGGGCTGAATGTCCACTGAAATGACCAGTGACTTTGAAAGGCTAGGGGGATCAAATTAAGTGTTGCTTGGAAGGCTTAGGGGGGTTGGCCGGGCATGGCAGGGGGGGGGGGGGGGGGGGGTGCTGGAAGAGAGAGAGAGGGAGCGAGAGAGAGGGGATGGGGCCCACTGGTATTGTTCTAAGGCAGTGTGAGCTATCCCTGCTGTTTGTGATTAACTTGCTGTTTAAAGTTTTTTAGCTATTAGCTGCCCTAGCCCCGGACCCCCTTTACCCCTCCTCCTCCACCTGCTCCTCCTGCGCCTCCCCCCCTGCCCCCAGCCCCATGGAGACACAAAGTATTCATTCACATTTAGATGGTGAGGTCACGGCAGGGCCAGTGGGGAGAGAGTGCCATGTCCTCCCTTAGACAGGTCAGGAATCTAGCACGTAACTCAGTCCCACACCGCCAGAGAGACACCGCGGCCCTTTTAACCAAGGCACTCTTCTTTCCTTCCTAAATGTGAGGAGCGTATATGTATGTGTGTGTATGTGTGTGTGAGAGAGGGGTTTGAGAGACTGAAAGAGCATTAGAAATACAAGACACTCCTCTTTGAATGTGTGTGGTGTGTGTTGGGGTGTGCAAGGCTAGTGGAGTGTTGGGCAGTCAGTTGGTCAGCTTGTGCAGTGTGTTGGTGTGTGTTGGGGTGTGCAAGGCTAGTGGAGTGTTGGGCAGTCAGTTGGTCAGCTTGTGCAGTGTGTTGGTGTGTGTTGGGGTGTGTAAGACTAGTGGAGTGTTGGGCAGTCAGTTGGTCAGCTTGTGCAGTGTGTTGGTGTGTGTTGGGGTGTGTAAGACTAGTGGAGTGTTGGGCAGTCAGTTGGTCAGCTTGTGCAGTGTGTTGGTGTGACGCTAGGTCTCAGAGCGCATGAGTCAGACACTGTGTTTATGATAGCAGGGGAATCACCCAATCCTCACCACATGTTTGACTTGCTTAATTTCCGTTTGTATCTTATGCTTGTATTTACAATTACTTTGGAGGTTTCCTGTCGACATCCACTAAGTGTGAAATATTATTAAATACGCATTTGAATATTTTTTTAATAGCAAATTCGGCATTCATCACTTATATTTTGTATATCACTTTTATATATTTTTTTGTTTATATCTTATGTTGATATCAGCAGTTTGTTGGACTGTTTGAATGGCGGTGTAGTTGCTGTGTGGTACTGTGGTTGTATCATATGTTGTGGTTGACTATTATTACTAAGTGATGGCCCATACCTCTCTAACCTCTCACCTCTCTGGTTAGGGAGTGGGCCGTGTTTTACTCAGTCGTGGTTTTCTGACAGCTAGCTCATCAGGGAGGGCATGAGGAGGAGTCTGGGCCGGGGCAAGGATACTTTTTGGGGGGGGTGGAAGTGTTTTTCCTTGTGTTGTGGTTTAAGGGAGTGAGGAGGGGGGCTTGCATATGGGGCAGAGAGGTGCTGATATGAGGAGCGGACAATGCATGAAAGCCCCCAGCATGGGGCCTGTGTCCCATTGTCCCATGGTACCCTCCTGTCACTTTCATTTGACACCCCCCAGTCCGGAGTCAGGCCAGCTTTGATATGGGGATGGGGTGCAAGGGTTGATGGGGAGCAGGGGGGGTTTTAAAAGAAAGAGGTAGAGGAGAAAGATAGTCTGTGAGGTGTGAAATAAGATTGCTTTTTATCCGACAGCGCGGCGTTAAAGAAAAGGAAGCTGTCCAGAGCTGGATAAAGTGGGGGAAGTGCACCCCTGATTTCCAGTTGAAGCGCTGTGACACCTGGTTAAAATGATAACAACAGCCTCAATAATCATAATGAGAGTAATGAGAGCTCCGACACACAGCCAGCTCCACACCACAGAGGAGCACCAGTGACTAGCACAGCTCAACCCCCGCTCCTGGTACTCTAAGACTGGGGAGAGGGAGAGGCACAGCTCAACCCCCGCTCCTGGTACTCTAAGACTGGGGAGAGGGAGAGGCACAGCTCAACCCCCGCTCTTGGTACTCTAAGACTGGGGAGAGGAGAACGGGATAGACAGGGGCAGGCAGAGGAGTCTGCCGCTGAGCATGAAAGGGAGACAGACAGACATACAAAAAATGAGCAGGGATTCACTTGTGTGTGAGGAGCACTGGAGCCATTTGCAGCAGGTAGGTTTGGATTATGTGTTAATAGAATGGCTATTAGTTTAGCATGTGTTCAGCTGCAACAGAGGAGGAGTTTGACTGGCTGATTTCTATGTACACTGTCTATATATATATATATATATATATATATATATATCATTATTTCAGACTCAGAAGGAGTACTGGAAAGTGCAGTGGTTACCATCCATTATTTATTAGTCCGTTTGTGCCTGTCAGTGGGATTAGTATTAGTGTAATCACTGTTCTTCTGGGGGAAGGAAGGCTGTTCGGCCTCATCTGAAGGTTATCGCACTGTCTTCCCCGTCTCATCTTCACCGGCCGCTTCCTGCAGAGCATCTGCTTTGTACATCTCCACATATTTTTTTCTCCTTTTTCCTTCCCTGTGTCTCTGTTGCTCTCTCTCTCTCTCTCCTCATCCACCCACCCCCCATTAATGTGTGTGAGTACCTCGCTCTCTCCCGGCTTGTATAGGGTGACACCTATGGGTCTGCTTAAGCCCCTGCACTTACAGGCAGGCAGAGGGAGAGCGAGGGAAGGAGAGCAGCAGCCGCTTGTGGTTGTGCGTGTGCGCGCACAAATGTATGTGGGAGCGTGTGTTTGTGCCAGGGGGAAATAGATGCTTCAGTTTGTCTTTTTCATCTCCATGTCACACCATTTCACCTGGCTGCTGTGTCTGTGATGCCTTCTGCAGACAGAGAGCTGGTAGGATGGAGAGACTGTGGACTGTCTCCGTTGACATGCAGTGGAGGGCTGATATTTTTATGGGTGTAATCTGTGTGTCTGCAGCGGAAGCTTATTCAGCTTGCCTGATTAGATTAACGGAACAGTTTAATATCGCTGTATGAGGAGGGTTAATGAAGACAATTCAATAGACGACAACCTCCAGGCTATTGTCCTTTACATTTGAACGATTGAGGTTAGAAATAGCCTATTGCCATAGCTCTGAGTGTTTCTCCCCGTCTATTTCCAGTCCTAATCTATGAGTCCGTTTTAGTGGCTCTTCCATTTGCATCCTACTCTTAGGCCACTTGTGACCTTTCATTAATTGTGGCTGGATCCGGCTTTAATCATTGTGTAATACCGTTGGAGATGAGATGAGGAATAGACACAGTCATTTGCCACTTAAAGATGTACTGCCGCTCGTGGATTTAAATGTCTGCATTTCTACATTCATCATGGGGGGTTACTGTGCGGTGTGTGGTGGAAGTGTCATACATCTTGATTAAAAACCAAAATGAAGAAGTGTGAGCGAGAGGGGGCAGGCAGGCAGCAGAGGCTGGGGGGAGCTCTCTCTGCTATGTCCCACAAGAGATCCGTCTGGAGAATGCTGAGGTGACAGCTGTTGTATTCAGTTACGTTGAATAGAGTTAAAATCTGGACTGTGGATCACTGCAATGTTTCTGAAAAAGCATGTTGAAGTGTGGAGGTGTGGAATTAGACACACTGTAAGAGTAGGACAGCTCAGAATGACATGCAGACCATTTTAAAGGTGTACAATTTACCTGGGGATTATTTTGTAATCTGAGCACTTGTGCGGCTGTATGGTATTCTAATTCTCCGGGAGTTGTGTGGATTTGTGCAGGCTGGAGTTAGATGGGATTTTGGAGCTAGGCTGCGGCTCTCCTCTGGTTTACCGGGCAACGGTTTAGGACCGCTTCGCCAGCACAGGATGGGCTACACTGGACGGAACTTGCAGGTTGCCTTGGAAACGTAACAGAAACATGGTCAATAATAAAATAATGAAAAAATGTATTTATGCAAGTGGGATCTGGGGATCACTTAAATGTGCTTTTTACTGGGAGCCAGTTATCCCTGTTAAATACCTTCATTTATACACAGGATCCCCATCTGCTGCTAGCAATAATGTCTAACAACATAATCTATACACCAATCATTCTGTTGTGAGGAGAGGGGCTTCTTACTTTGGGAAACAGTCAGGAACGCCTGGATATTGCTCTTGCCTCATGACACAAAGGTGTTTTCTATTGAGTTAAAGCTTTGTCAATGACAATCTCCTCAATTCTGTAGTTATTATCATAACTGGAATAATTATAGTTATTGCAATTATGATGCATGCTTGTATGGTATCTTCAGTTTACAGTAAGAAGCACTTCTCAGGCCTCTAAATCCAACCTTTTGTTAAGTTAGTGAGAAAATCACACATTTCTATTCTATTATTGAGCTATATATTATTGCTGTCTTTAGTGAGTGTGTTTGTCTTGGTGCATCAGTGATTAGGATAGCAGAACTCCAATAGCACATTATCATCGCAATTTCAGCCTGATCTAAATGTGTAATCACTTTACACACGCTATCATGTGTCTCTCGTCGTATAGCTTTCATTTCTCTTTGATTTACATGTGAATATGGAAGCACAGGAAATATCTATTTACCATGAGAACTGAAGGAGATTGAAATGTTTGAAGTACTTCACGGATTGCCAGTCATGAATGAATAGAGATAATACCATACCGTGCTGGTAGTGAAATGTACATCTTTGATTTAATTCAAAATGTTCTACCAAGAAACCATTTTTAGAGGCTATTTGTGCTAGTGAAGTTTGATGGGGCTTTGGGTTTGTGTTTCGGTCCAGGTTACATAGTTGGTAACTACAGTATAGGGGTGTAAGTGCTGTAGTAGATCATATGAGGCCATAAAAGTCGTGTACGTAGTGGCTTGTCTAGTGGTGAGCTCAGATCAGATGTGTGTTGACTGCAGGGCTGAATATGTGAACAGGATATTTCAGTGGCTGTTGTTGTAGCATTGTCAATATATCAATAGACTGTAGAGTAGAGACCTGAGAGTGGAAGCATTTTCAAAAGAACATTTAAGTACATTTGCTGAGAATTAGCTGACTTGTGTAGTAACTGATAGGCCTTATTGACTGCGGCCCAGTTTACTGTTGTCAAATCAATGCTGTTGCGTGCTAGTCGCACTACTTTTAAACAAACTTAACAGGCCGAGGGGCTGCTCGGGGGGCACTGGAGAGAAATAAAGAAGATTGATGCCCTTTTTATTATCAGTTTTATGCCATATTTCCCTCTCTGCGTTACTTACAGATGGCATTATCAGATATCCATTGTTTGGAGTTCAATGCTTTTAAATGGGCTGATATATTGAGCTGAGGCTTTTAAGGTCATTACAGGGGATTTCTGTATTTGACTTGGTCGAAAAATCTAATGAATTGCCGGTCTGAAAGTTTTAAATATTTATGATTTTTTTATTTCGCAGTAGCGAGGAAGTAGAGGTGAAATGAGCCCTGTATTGGTAAGTAGCCTAGCAGACTGCAGCTGGGGACAGTAATGCATGTGGAGAGAGAGAAAGTGAGTGAGAAGAAGAGAAAGAGAAAGAGGGAGCGAGAGAAAGAGAGAGGGAGAGAGAGAGAACGAGAGAGAGGTCTTTCTCTAGAAACACACTCCTCACACAATTATTTTTCCTGTCTGCATACTTCAAACCGCTTTGGAAAACGTGTGTATGTCTCTACCACATGTGTGCGGTTTTCTGCAGTTTTATGTCCACATTAAAGAGAGGAAGCCATAAAGATATTTGTGTCATGGTCTTGAATAAATTAAGAATTATAACTTTGGGACTTGTATAAAAAATGATGATGGTTATTATTATTATTATTATTATATTTTCGAATGAACTGTAATTATTTTCTAAATGTGTTCATAGTAGTGTGGATACAGCAGAGAAAATAGATGAGAAAATATAATACATTTCCTCTATCTCTGTTTTGATGAACGAAAACGATTTCTCTAATTTTATTGTTTTAATGAAAATAAATGGCAAAATGCACTCATGGTGATCAAGCAGCACAGGACAGAAAGCAGATCCCTCCCTCTTTGTCTGGTAACCTTTTAACTGTGTCAGCGAATGTAATTGTTGTAAGCTCCTATAGAAAAAAAACGCTGCTGTCCCTTTAAGTGCTTCCACCAATTCTGATGGCGTGTTGATTTACATATCCCATCCTCTCCTCCCCCTTCAGGAGAGCTGAGCGAGGATGTGGAGGCTGCCAGTGAGACCACCACAGAGCAGGAGGACCAAACCAAAGACAGAGAAGGTGGGGGGGAGAAGGAGCTCACCAAAGGGACAGGTAAGGCCTATATTTACACTACACACATTTAGGCAACACTGCCCTCAGGGATCATGTGCTATTGCACCTGATTTGTTCTCAACAGAAGGCCTTTTGTATCAAATAATTATAGAGATTCTACACAAATGTCAGAGTCCCTTTAATATTGCTCTGTTACAAATCCACAAATCAGTTTGTAGTGATTTTTTTTAAAGGAGGCCTTTCTGTTTCTTACTGTAGGAGGGAGACAGGTCTCCTCACATCAAATCCTATCTGATGAATTAGGCCAAATTGTCAATTGAGCTAATCTGGTCAGGTGACTCATGTTTTGTCAGTTGTCAGTGGATTTTATGGAGAGGGGCCTGGGCGCATAATTCAAGCTCAGCCACGTGTGTGTGCCCATATGGCGGGCTTGCCTGCCCGCCTGCACTGCACTGATTGTGTGTGACAGAAACACACACCTGTGTTAAATGTTATCAGATAGGGATATTTCTCTCCATGGGCTTTCTGATGCCAGGTGCAGGTGTTGAGTTCCATGGAGAGGTGGGGCTTGAGCTGAGGCGAGACATTAGTGTTCGGGCCTATTCTAACCTGAGGCCTACTTTTATCTGCAGATTAAAGGCCTGTGTTTTGGTGAGAGTCCATGATTGTTTGTTGTTGTAGGTTTTAGGGTGAATCCTATCAACTTTTAATGTGATTGGTTTACATCAGCGTGCATTAGAAATGGTTTAGCTGATTTCTGCTGCTAGTTGAGGTCAGCAGGTCCAGGCTGAACGTGTGTGGGTGTATGAGTGTGAGGAGGAGGTTCACAGACAGGAAGTGTTTGTGACTGCCCCCCACTGCTTGGCCTACCTGGCCATATGTTCACGTCAGAGCATAGCTAGGGTTTGTGTCAAGCCCTGTTGGGGGTTTGGCCTGGATATCCAATCACAGCACTCCTAGACCAGGAATATTCTAAACTTCCTTGGTAGAATTAGTTAGAAGTTATAGTAATAATAGTTAGGTAACAATCTAGTAATAGTTACAGTAATAGTCATTAGTAATAGCAGTAAACTATATAGGGCTCTATTTTCGACTGCCGTTGTTTTTTGTTTTTCAGCCCTAACACCAGGTTCGGCAATTTACCTTTCTTATATCAGTTCGCTTGGGCTCAGATGGGCAGGGTGGAAATATTTGAGGCGTGTCCTTAAAAACATGATCCAAAGTTGTAATTTCAGCGCCGGTAGGGATATTTAAGACCAACCAAAAGATGGTAACGCAGTTGCTTATGGCATGAACTTTGACAGTGGAAACACAGCCAATCCAGCCGGGACGCACACTGCCCATAAGCACATGGAACAAGAGTAGCCTCATGTGCTTTTGGGGCCTTTAGAAACATAAAAAACATTCCGTTTTTTCCAATTTCATTTTATTTGGTTAAAAACCAAGCATAGCTTTACCCTCCTCTCAATTAGGCTTTTTTTGTCCTGCCCTATGCAATTGCGAAGTAGTCAAGACTGCAGATAAAGGGTTTGTCTCCTGAGACGGCTTGGAAATAAATCTTAATCCACCAAATCTTTACTGAAATATAAAGTTTGAGAGGAGTAAAACAGTGAGCTGACATTCACTTTTTATCTCTGCATTGTAGGCAGGCCCACATTATTTTAGCCATGCAGGTCCTGTTTTGGATGTGCATAAAACCCTCCATTTTCTGTGTTGTTTTAATATTATATGCCCGCGGGGAGAAGTGATGGTGCCTGTAAGTGTGACATAGCCTATTTAAAACAAGTTTGTTGTTTTGTTTAGCATTTGATTAGAATTGTTTGTTCTCTTTTAGGCCTTATCAATAATGAATGTAATCTTGCTTATTGACAATGTTTGGCATGTCCCTGCTCAGCCATAATGTAATGTACAGTAGGCCGAGCTCCTATATCAGTGTGAATGCTATTGAAGACATGCAATTACTTAAAACAATGTGGACTGCAAATGGGTTCAAGTTAACGTATTTAGCAAAGTTAGGTCTACATTTTGTTATTTCGTTTCTGTAAGCCATTTAATAAACTATAATGGACTAGCATTGGAATTGGAGTTGATTCCAAGGCAATACATAAAAGGCTGTAAATACAAAACTTGAAGCAACCACATATTTCACCAGGGAGCACGTTCTGATTGGCCTGATTGGTTCTGAATGTTTATTCATCAAAGCCCAGCCCTTTCGCACCAACGCCAGCAAGTAAGCCTATAATTGTGATAGTGAAAATAGCAAAAATAGTTCTGATACACCCCTGAACCTATAGCGCTACCGCCTGTGCTTAGGTTTACCATTGTGTTAGGTTTGTTAATAAAAGAGAGCCCATAGAGCGTTGAGGCCTGAGGTGCTTTTCCATTGGTTCTTGGTGGGGTGTGGGGAGCGTTGACACACCTTTTTGAGACAGATACTGTGTAAATATCCATCCAAACACTGTTGGCGCACATATTTCACCAGGGAGCACCAGCATGGTTCTCTGGACAATGTTCAGGGTAGAATCCTGCTTGTCAGCACTGGGTTAATGGAAGGTCCTTTTTATACTTTGAGTTTTTACTGTTATGAAGTAGAAAAGGGAATAAGTATTATCAGTAATTAGTTTTGATCTAGCTATTTGTTTCATGTTGTCAGACAAGGATGGAAGCGAGTAGGGGGATTTCTTGTAATCTCCTCCCATCCAATAGACAGAGTTGTGGTAATGAAAGCCAACATCACAGACTAGCAGGCAGAGTGAGAGATGGCATTTTAACTAGACCAGCTCCATCCCTGGATCTGGGGGATGGTTAGAGTTCTGATGTCTTCATTTACATTGGTGAGGTTAAAAGCTGGAAAACAATCCAGACCTTTTGCATACCTACATTTTTTTAAAGAAAGTTCTACAAAAAAGTTCATCACACCACTTGAAGCCCCATCGTTGTAAAAAGGTCTTTGATATTCTAACTTTTGTTTTAAATGAGTTGTTTGTGCTCTTTGAAAGGGTGACGCTCCTCTTTGATGGGAGAAGTAATGATATGCATGCCTGCCTGAAAAATGGCTGAAAGTACATTTTAACACATCAAAATATAGCACTTTAAAAAGCATTAAAATGAGTCAAGCGATTAATAATTCACTCATACCTGTGGTGCTCAGGAAGAGTCCTCGCATTAGCAGTCCTGTTTTTTGAAAGGCATGCCATTTGATACAAGCATATTCAATTCCTTTCCTCCCCTCTGTCAGTCACTAATCACCAAATAAGTGTGTTTCTGTGTTTTCACAAAGGAAAGATGGGCTTGCATATGAAAAATGTACAGCTTCCCAGCAGCTTATTAGAACCGCTTAGTTAAAAATAGCGTGTGCATTAGGAAACCAGGTCTGGGTTTCTGTTTGATGTCAGTGAAAAGGTGGGTGGGTGGATAAGGTGGAGGGATGGAGGGATGAAGGGATGGGGGGACGGGTGTGTTGTCAGCTGAGAAAGGAGACGGGAGCGCTAGTTTAATGGAAGGTCGCTTTTTCTACTCTATGTTTGTATGATTGATGGACACAGCGCCTATACAGAGACCCTCTATAACCCTGTATGAACAACAGCACAGAGGAACACAGAATGCATTTGGTAAACAGAGGCATGCTTGTTGTGGCTGATGATTGTCTCAGGATGTCTGAGAAGGCAGACAACACACTGATGCTGTTTGTTGGACTAGACTGTGAGGGACTGAGCTAACCTGTTATTTAAAGGACTGTCTGAAAAGTGCTCTGTCTCCCGCTGTCTGATGGTGTGCCGCTCTCCTAAGGTCCGTCATTAGAACTATTGAAGTGTTTCGTCTCATCCTTGTCATGCAACCATTGGAACTTGGTGTGGAGACGTTGTTCCCTTTACAAATGACAGTCACTATCAGGCAGGCGGCATTAGCGGAGGCAGAAGAAAGGAGTCTTCCTTTTTAAAGCTACTGTCAATCTTATTTTCCCTTTTTAGTGCCACAGCGCTTCAAAATTCATTAAAGCCATTTAGAAATGCATGTGTATTCTGCATGTCTACTCCTGCTGAAAGATTTCTGCAATATGCCGCTCACACAGGTGAACACACACACCAGACTTTGTAATTATTTTCCATGAGAGAGGGATGACATACAACCACAAGTTTAGTTTGTATATTGAATTCATTACTTATTTAAACAATAAAGTGAATGTTGGCAGAAGCTGCGATTTAGCCAACTTCCCCAATAAGCTATCCAGGGGTCGTTTATAATGTGGCCAATGAAATATTTATAAATGGCCAGCCTCGAGCCTTGCTCCCCTTCTACTCACGCCTTGTTCACCTAGCTGAGGCAGCATTAGTGAAATGGAGGGGTTCGGGTCCGGAAGGCAAGGGGAGCTGTACCTAGATTAGAGAAGGACAGTATTAATGCAGGGGGTGAATACACAGGGATGGAGGTAGGAGAAAGGTAGAGGAGGAGGGGAGAGGACAGGGGAGGGGGCAGAAAGAGGAAAGAGGGATTGTTAATACACTTAAGGGCTAGGAGGAATGGCCACAATATGATTTGACATGCTTAACATAAATGTATGGGAAGGGTTTGTATTGAGGTGGTCTATATGGAGAAATGGGAGGGAAGGGTGCAGTGTGTGTGTGTGGGGAGGGAGGGGGGGTTGCAATCTTTTGCAATTGAGGTTTATGAATAATTCCTCTCATACCCCCTTCCTGACTTTCAAATTATGGGAGCTGGAGCGAGGGAGGGGAAAATGATATTACAGCGCGGGGTCATCCGCATTCTGTCACCGGCAGAGCACCCAACCAAATTGGTCCCATCTCTTTTCCCTTAAATATTTACTTTTACCTATGAATCTCTGTGATTTGATGAGTGTGGAGGAGCCCGGTGCTGTGAGTGTGTGTATGGTTGTGAGTGTGTGTGCTTGCATGCTTGTTTATGTATGTGTGTATGCATGTGTGGGTTTGTTTGTATGTGTAGATTTGTGTGTGTCTGTGTGTGTGAGTGAAGGGAAATTAGACGATGGATGCGTCTCTGTCAGTGCAGTGAACATTAGCAGCCCCTGGATGCAGAGGAGTGATACTGCAGGCTGAACATATAATGGTCTGTGCTCTCTAGTCTTGGGAGTGGTGTGTGGCTCACACTGGAACGTACACATATGGGGATGTGGTAGTTTTCACCTCTAGGTTTAGTAATAGTCTCATGAGTTGTCAGAAATGCTGTGCTGGCCAGTAGGGTAAGGTTAGCAATGGACAGTGCTCATTATTTTTTATATCTCATATTTTCATATTTTTTAACAGTTCAGCCTAAGGAATGTATTATACCAATGGTCTCCCTTGAGTTCTAATAATGTGCAACTGTTATCCCATGAAGTCAGAGGAGAGCAGATTTTTTAAAAACATATTCATATCATGTCCTTTGAGTGCTTGTCATCCCTCAAATTATAATTCCTTTTGTCTTTGAAGATTATAGACCATAAATTGTCCTTGTTTGTGAGCCAACTCCCTGAAAGATCAGTGTTTGAGTTTTATTGCTGTAGTGTTATGGGCCAGCCATGTTGCTGCTGCTACTGCCGCTGTGCCGGCCGGGTGGGCGGGGAGGAGTGTCCTTTAAAGGTGAACGCCATGTCAGCCGGCTGCTCAGTGGCCTGAAGATTAATAACGCGGACACTAATTACTATCTCCTTTTAATTTCTTCATTTTAAATGTGTCTTTGTTGCAGTCATGCCTGTAGGCCTATATAAACCACTCTCTTCTTTTCCCATGCAGTGTGGAGCTGGTTTTTCATTTAATAAAAGTCAGGGTTATCCACCAAGGATACTGAGGAATGATGAGCCTCGATATAGAGTCGCTTTGGCGTTAGGCTTTGGTTGTAATTTTCTTTATTTGAAATTAATTGATGCAGAGTAATTACCTGAGAAATATGAGGTGAAGTGGAATATAGCCCTTTGTCGCTCAGGGCTCTAACATGGCCTGTAGATTAAAAAAGACGGCAGAAAGGGGAGGGGAAAAGAGAGATAATATTCAGTTATTGTTAGCATATGCATTAAAAGTGAATGACTTGTAGCACTGGGGAGTTGAACCTGCTTCTCCATATTAATGGTTCAATTGCTGAGGGACTAGAGGCGAGTGAAGAGCAGAGGGACATGGGGAGAGAGAGCTTCAGTAATTTGGCCCTGTGAAGTGTGGAGTGTGTGGAGGGTTAGTGGGGAGGGGGTGAGGAGGAGACTGAATGGAGGGAGTTCCAGTACATTAGATGGCTGTGAGTCTGTCCCTGAATGATCAGGCCATTGTGGGAAGGGATTGTGAGAGGGGTGGTTGTGGGTAGGAAGCGGCTGGGCCTGGGCCCAGGGCAGAGTGGTGGGTATCAGGCAGTAGGGCCATATGGCCTGGCTCCATCGGAGCCTAAACTGTGGCTTATGTTTTTACGACCGGAGGCTTCTGGGTTCCGAGGCAGGGCTGGGTCTGCAGACAGGATAGGGCCAGTCGGTAGGAGGGGAGGAGACTGAGGAGCTAGTGACCACATGCATCCTTTTCCCTGGCCTCCTGAGGGACAGTGTCCATACTGAAGGTCAGGCTTCTTCAGCCAGTGGTGAGAGAAGAGGGCACCACCAGGCCTACCATCCCAGACCCAGACACCCGCCACAGGAAATCATTCTCTCCCCCTTTCTTCTTCCCCTCCTCTCCTTTCCTCTCCTCTCCATCCTGTTAGCTCCAACTCGTGGAATATCCCTTCCCAAGGACGTAGAGGCAGATCAATGACACAATGGCAGCTGTGATTGCATTCCTATAAGATTTCAATGGCAGAAGACCTGTTGTGTTAATTCAGCCTGGCTTGTGTCGGTCACTCACTCCAGCTGCCATCTTTTCCCCCCCTTGAAAGCACAACAAGGCTGTGATTGCTACAGAGACCAGGCTGTGTGCTGACAGCCCCCTCGCTGCAGCCTGAGTAATGCAGCCCAGCCCAGGGAGGTGAGACAAGGTGCCAAAGTCCAATTCACTTACGGGACTCGACAGCACAAAAGCCCCTGGTTTACGGAAAAGGCCCATGAATTAATAATCACCTAATTGACTCTTAAGGGTTCTTTCCCTCCTGCTATACCTTTTGTGCTCTCAGATGAAAGTCCACTCTGTGTATCTGTCAGAGTTGTTTTGGGCTGGATGTGAGGCGGGTGTGTAATGTGCGGAGAGGAGAGGTCAGGGTCACACACAGGGTCCTCCCAGTCAGAGAGGTCACTGGGGAGGCCCCACAGTGATCCACATGTATGGATGAAGCCATGAAGATGAGCTCAGCCCCTCTGATGACAAACTGATTCACACCTTATCACAAGTGAGCTACACAGACAGTTCCAGGACAAGGTCACACAGGGACTCCATATATGAAAGCACAGCTCAGAATGTCCTCCGATGCTAATTTGACAAGGAGAGACAGCGAGATTTGAATATTAAGGAACTTGATATCCTTGATTGCCATTTTATGCGGCATATTTAACTTCAAATTGCCTCCCAAGGGCAGGCCAAAAGAAGTGAGACTTTAGAGAGCAATAGAGTTCACCTTTCTGTACGCTTTCCCTCCAACTGAACCCAATGTCTTTATTTTGCCTTTCATAGCCTTTCATAGCCAGAATGTGGCTGTGTGCTGAGCCCAGTGCACATGAATTACAGTGTGGGTCCTGGAGGAGGCAGAGGCCCTTCCATCAGGAGCCAATGTTCTGCTTCTAGCCCCTGTTAATGGATCTGGTCGGCCCCGATGCTCGGCCATGTTCTGATACCAGCCCAACCATGCCACGCTCAGACCTCACACGCTGCTAAAATCCCCTCACTCTCTGTTTTTATCAGCCTCCTTTTCGTTCCGGTATGTTCCCAGGCTCGCTCTGTGTTGGTCTCTCTTTTTTTCCTCTTCACTTGACAACGAAAACAGGATACGGTAGCTGGACTTTAGTCACAGGGCTGGTGTTAGGAGTGGGATTTTGGATTCTTAGGAGAGAGTGATTGATCAGATTTATGAACTCCTAACAGGCCGTGACAAGGTAAGGCTGTACCCTGAACAAGCCTTCCCACCCCGCTCTCTGACTCTCTCTCTCACACACACGCGCACGCATGCACGCACTCACACACACACACACACACACACACACACACACACACACACACACACACACACACACACACACACACACACACACACACACACACACACACACACACACACACACACACACACACACACACACACACACACGCAGACACACACACTCAAACACACTGTACATGTACACCCACATACATTATACACTGGTAGACCCAGGCAGCTGGTGGTTGTTGTTTGAGGGCTTCTTGTGTATTGTTCAATATAGGTATTAAGTGTGTTGGCCTCGGGACTCCATAGCCCATGCATTATGTTGTCCATTACTCTGGCCTGATTGATCATATCAGCCTCATTGAAGACTGTTGTCCAGTAACGCTGCCTCTGTCAGAGCAGAGCAGGCTTCAGCTGCTTGCACTTCTCCAGCTGTTTGCCCTGTGCTGAAGGCCTGGCCACATATGGGCATTTATGGGCCTGATTTCCACCCTGATAGTGAGCCGTTAGAGTCTGATTTCTGAGACAACTAACCGCTTAGCAAGGCAGCAAGGACCTGATCTGGTAGGAGGGCTTACCTCATAGTCTTTTAACACGAGGGGGGGACTACCACCAGAGAGTGAGTGGGCCAGGAAAGAGACATAGGGAGAGAGGAGGAGTGAGGACAGGGGGCAGTGAGTGAAGAGGCAGTGAAGTGTAGTGAAGTGGAGGAGGAAGTGGTGAGGACAGTTCATGACTGAGAGGTTAATGTCAGGGAATGGGGAGGTGCCTTTGTTTAACATTTCCTTTGTTTATTGGTTGATGTGTTTAATGGGATTGTGTCTGACTGGACCAAATAGGGCCTCCCTGGCCGATCCCAGTGTCTCTGGGAGATCTAGCAGGCTGCTCCGAGAAAAGCCAAGGCAGGGCCCCCACTGGGTAATCAGCTCAGCTGCCCCCGGCCTGATTGGAGCTGACATTTTAATGTCTGGAGCAGGAGCATGGTCAGCCCTGCTTAACCTGACCCCCCCTTGCCCCCTTTCCCAATGCCCCCTGTTCTCAATTTGCCCTTCCAGGACTGTACAAATCAGGCCAAATTTAACTCTTTATGGCCTTGTTAAGGGCCGGCAAGACACCTCCTTATGTTTCACAGTGAATTCTTTCCGCTGGCGGCGGGGCACTGTGGTGCTCTGGCTCCCCCACACCGGCTCCGTGTGGATTTAGCTCCTTTACGAGCGCCGGCTTAGCTGAGTATTTTTACTCAGCTGTGATTCTTTTCTGTTTGCCGCTCCCATTTTGTTTGGCTTTATTTCTCTCTCTCTCTGTCTACCCCCCTCCCTCTCTTTCTCTCCCTCCCTCTCTTTCTCTCCCTCCCTCTCTTTTGGCTTTCTAACAGGGAGTGCTCTCCTCTCTGGTTAGCTGAGCAGAAGCTTCTTGTTGTGGGGCCTGGCTCAGTGGAGACAGAGAGAGACAGGGAGCGGGAGGCGAGGAGAGGCTGGCTGCATTGTTAATGCTGCTGCAGGTTGCATTAAAAGGATTAGCTGTGTGATACGTTCAGCCGGCTAGTAGAGCAGAGCACACTGGAGCCTGCAGTGACAGTAGAGAGGGGGTATTCCTGCCTGAGATGGGCAGGTACCTGACAATTAGCCGCTCTTTACATTTCAGCCCACTGTGTGTACCAAAGCATGGCTGTCTTGTACATCCTGTGGTGCATATGGATACTAATCAGTAGGCTAATTCCCTATTGAACCCCCCAAGGGAGTTTTGGGAAAAAAGTTTTGTTTCTCCTCAAAATTCCTGCTCTTTCTAAGAGCTGAATGGCGTGTTGTGGTTGTGAAGCCTGGTGCCCGTGTTGGTTTGTGAAGGGGGGAACCCACAGTTGGGTTTTGAGGGGCTGGGGTGTGAATGAGTCTCTCTATCCACTCTCTCATTGTCACAGTCCACTTGGCCCGACCCACAAACCACTGGAGGAGGCTTAGCTGGTTACAGAAATTCCAATTAAGTCGAGAGTTGCACTGGCACTCACTTGCTGTGTAGGCACAAAGAGCAGGAGGATTTACCCAAGCGGGGTCAAGCTATAGGTCAGTGTTTCCAGCAGGATTTCAGAGGATATTGGGTCCACAACTTCTAAAGCTCTAACTGCCAAGCCAAATTGCACCTCTCCTTCCTCTGTCACTGTTCCTATTTCATTCCTGGCAGAGGAATCCAAGGACCTCACCCCTCTTTGGTAGCAATTTCAACTGAAATGTATTTTGATGAGGAGCAAGCTTATGTGGTCATTGGTCATGAGTGCTTTGAAAGTGAAAATCCAATTTCTTGCTCCCTTCTCAACCAGTCCACAGCCACCTCAGCAATATACATGGCCTTGCCTAGCATGACAGTCTGTTTTGATAATTGTGTGAATTGGAGAAATTGAAAATACAGTTGGGAATTGCTGAGGTTTACACCTCTTGATGAAAGTCTGGCAGTAGATTCACTCACTTATAGTAGGCACTCTTGCTAGCTAATTGGATGTACTGTATCAATGGGGACCTATCTATCATTGTAGACAATAACAATCTAATAATAATGTTATGCAACTATTTATAGTTGGTGTTATTTCTATCATAGCTGTGTAAATGGAACCATAGAAAAAGAGGTGTGAATGAATACACACCTCTCTGTTAGTCAGAGCTGGGTACCTGTATAAGAGCAGCTGTAAAGGAGTACCTGGGAGAAACTAAGTAAAGAAAACGGTCACATTTGAAGTTGAACTGAGGACTGATCTCTTTACCTTAATGCTGGAGTGCGAGGAGATGTTTGCCTCGTCTCAAGTTTGGCGAATCCCTTATCTCCAGCGCCACTTCAAACTGCAAATCGGAGGTAGAGAGAAACCTAAAGCTGCACAATGTGGCAAACTAATGTTTTGATTAGCCATCTGTGGCGCTGTCTGATGTCCTAACGATCCAACATGGGGAGAGACAGGCCGTCAAAGTACCTTGGCTGTGTGTTGCTGCATTGGCATGGGAGGAGAAGTATACAGACTGGTGGTTTGGATGGGGAGCTGTGGGTTGGCTGATCAACTGCTTCCCTGCCCAAGTCCCATTAAACGCGGTTATATCACATTGAAGAAAGACATTTCAAAGCCCTTTATCCACACTTATTGATTGACTTGTTCTCTGGCTGCCAAGTCTTCACCTTGCTTTGATGAGTCTGCTTCTCTTCTTTGCCCCTGTGTGTGTGTGTGTGTGTGTGTTTGTGTGTGTGTGTGTGTGTGTGTGTGTGTGCGCGCGTGTGCGTGTGTGCGTGCGTGCGTGCAGCAGGATCCAGCCAGTCAGAGAGGGACCAGACAGACTCCCCGAACCCCTCTAAGAGGCCCTCCTCACGGTCAGGGGCCACAGGGAGCCCCCTCTCCTCCAAGCGTCCCAGGACGGCTGAGAAGAGTGTTGCTGCGGAGCAGGTAACAGCCCACTCCTTCTGCTCTATCTTTAACACACAGCCTGCTACCACTTCCAGAAGTTGGTTTCTTAAATTATAGAGGATGGTCATATTAAGACTCACTGTTCTAACTATTTGAACTTGCCAATCAACTCAAGGTTATCCCATCCCCAATTACCATGCCCTCATTATAAGCAGTAAAACTTACACATTAATTGAGAAAAGGAATGTAAAGATGTAGCTACTTCTAAGCATTTTTCTTAAAGACATTTGAATAAAGACGGATTTTTTGGAAATCTCCTTAAAATTAGTTTTGCTTTCCTGCTGCAGTTGCATTGCTAATTGTGCAAAAGGTGGAAAATCAATATAGTATTTGACAGATGAGAGAGCTTTGAAGTGTGTGCCAGGACTGCTGCTCTCCATATTGCCCAATGGTCCATGATCAGAGGGACCTGCCTGGTAGAGACACAGGGGGCAACACTCCTCCATCCTCCCATTCCAACTCCTCTCTCTCACAAAGCAGACCTACAGCTCTCCATCTCACCTCATTAGCCTCCCTGTGCTCCTCTCTCCCCCCTCTCCTCCTCTCTCCCCCCTTTCCTCCTCTCCTCCAGATGTACCAATGTCCCTACTGCAAGTTCAGCAACACGGACCTGAACCGCCTGAGAATGCACGTGATGACGCAGCACTCTGTCCAGCCCATGTTCCGCTGCCCGCTCTGCCAGGACATGCTGAACAACAAGATCCATCTGCAGTTCCACCTCACACACCTCCACAGCGTGGCGCCCGACTGCGTGGAAAAGCTCATCGCCACGGTACTTGTGTGTGTTTGTGTGTGTGTCTGTGTGGACTGTGGATACAGTATGTGTATACATTCATCCTTAGGTACTGTATTCTTCAGAAATATCTAACCATTGCCCCTGCAATGCTGTTACATACCAACAGTCAGCTCAATTATAACAGGGAATGCACATTCCCTCAAGCTAAACGAAACCATCCTAAAATATCAATGCCAATCCTCCTGCACACATCCATCTCTGTAAAATAGGGTGAACACAACTGTTGTTGTAATAATAATGATAATAATTGATTGCATTTATATAGCGCCTTTCCACCTACAGTAGGTGCTCAAAGAGCTTTACATAGTAGGGTGGGAAATCACCTCTTCCACCCACTTGGGGGATGCACTGCAACCATTTAATACCAGAAGGCTCACCACACATCAGCTATTGTACAAATACAAATATGGTGTTTTATAAGCTAAACAGTTCAGTCCGTAATCCTCTTGCTGGGTTTTCCTTCCCTTTCTCCTGGTGCATTGTGGTCTTTCTGTTTGTGAAGATACAGGTAGGCGCCTGCCTCTGAGATGTGTACATTGATTACTGTTATCCTCCTAATCCATGGCCACTGGATTGCATGGGTACTTCATGACATCTTTTTTTCATGGGCCTTTTTAAACACACTGAATACATTGAGAGGAAAGCACAACACAGGATGTCATGGCTCTGCCACCTAGCCTTTAATACCCAGCCCATCCTGTACAGTATACATCCTTTACCACATTTATATTTACCATTGTGTCTGTTTAGTCATTTATTTTCTCTGTGGGAAGTGATGAAGAGGCCATGGGAATACGCACAGCCTTTTTGTTGCTCTGCGTGTGTGAGCTTAGCGCATGTAGCGTATGTCTGTACACAAAAGGCAATGTAGGCAGGCCGGCTGGGCCCCATCAGGTCAACGGAGGCCTTAGCTGTGTCTCTTCTCTGCAACCCAGAGATGACTGTTACTCACCCTGCCTGCCTGCCTGGCTGGCTGTTTGTAATGGAGCATGTCTCTCCAGTCTTCTCTCTTCCAAATTGATGACATTTGAAGCTTTATCAAAATACAAAGGAAACTGTTAATTGTGAAATGGCTCCAAGGCATCCCATTGACTCACTGCCAGTCACATATTATGGGGGTTAGGTTCAGATGCTTTAGCCATATTCTAATGTGGCGTTGTCTAATGTGCCTATGGTCAATGAGCCCTTTTTTCGGTCTCATTGTTATCGTAGTCAGTTGAGACAGTGAGGGGGAGAGAGAGACAGATAAGTCTGTTGTTTGCTAGATGAGCTGCACTCTTACCTCCCAGTCCATTTATTCTCAGGAGCACATTGATCTTCTCTCAGTGTCTGTGATCACCTTAGCGCTATTCAAAACAAAGGCTTTTATTAATAATATATTCAAGTTATTGTGACACAGATTAATTTAAATTGAATGAATACTTTTTTCCCTTTAATGAAATGCAAGTTCATGCAATGGAAATATTATTATTCACTATTTCTTTAATCTAGCGTGCCAAACTCAAATCTCACGTGAATAATGAATGCACCAATTTCACAAAGAGACAATAGGGACTGTGTGTCTGTACAATCACCCCTAACGTTTCCTATACATATACCACTATCTAGGAACTATCTCCACCCAGAGCGATACAAAAAACGTAAAGCCTAAAGCATTAATATACGTTCTGAAGTTAGATATAGACTCACACACATGTAATATCAGTATTTACAACATTGACTCTGTCTACCTCTGCTACATTACCCCAGCGAAATAACCCAGCTCATTTTGTTTTAATCAGCATCAAATGGAAATATGGTTTTATTTTCTCTCCTTTGATTTCCTGTAAATGACTGTGCAAATGTTGACGTTTGTTCTTGCCTGTGGAACAGAATTGCTCGCTGGACAATCATCCAGGAGAACGGTGCTCTGCCTAGCTGCCTAGCCATCTTTCTGGCCCAGCTAGAAAGCAAATGGCGAACACTTTAGTATGGAAGGCAGCAGTATTTATCTTTTATAGAGATAATAATGCACTGAGCAAAGACTCAGGAGAGAACCATAGGTAATATAATGCACATTAAAACCAGCACCTTTTTTTTTATTTTTACTGGTGGATATAGATGGAACGGTACTCTATTTTTTTCACATGTGTAGCAGACGAGCCTAATGAATTCTGAAATAGGAGACTTTTATTTCATGTCGACCATGCATAAAGATGCACACACTCTCTCAACCTTCATTTTTATCCACCATGTTCTCTCTCTCTCTCTCTCTCTCTCTCCTGCAGCCCCATCCTTCCATTACCCCTCCCTCTCTCTCCTCTCTCACTCCCTCTCTTCCTCTCTCCTCCCCTCCCTCTCTCATTCTATGTCTCATTTTCTGTCTGTCTAAGATAGGGGTAATGAAAATAATTGTGCTTCATTAATTCTGAGTCTGGCTAGATGATAGCCATTTTGAACTATGTTTGCCAATTAGGCGGTCCAAATTAAAAGTGACCTTGGGATACTCTCTGCTCTTGCCTCTCGTTGTCTAATGAAGCAGTTGTCTAGAAACAGTCCACTTTGTAATGTAAATCGCTGCTGTGTTTTGTATTTGTGGTATTCTCCATGCTGGTTGCATTAATTTGCCACTCTCTGTTTGGAGGAGAGAGAGAGAGCAGGGAGGAGAAAACAGAAAGTATCTGAATATTTTCCAGTGAATTTCTGATGAGACTAATCGCACAGTGATGGACTAGAGAATGTTTACTGTTCCACTTAACCCTGGAGCCCTATGCAAACCCGCTGTTGCTTGAGGAGGACTCGGCCTTGTGTAGAACTAGAGCGGGTCTGTTTGGAGCTGTGTGCCATGCTTTGTTTACAGACACGTCCTCATTGTCACTATTTGCAGTACACACTGCCAGTTGCAGACTGACAGAGAGTTTGTTCCTTTTAGAAGCACAGGCCAGACCAAAGGTACACACAAATGTAGACAGAGTAAACAGTTTATTTTATGTTTCATATGACTAGGTGAATCCATTATGCCTTTATACATTACTCCTGGTGACTTAAGGTTAAATATATGTTGATAAGATTTGACTGATTATTTTTGAAGAATATGAATATTGTGTTAGATAGTAAAGGTCAAAACAGCTATTTGAATGATATTCTTCCTTTTCATTTTGTTTAGCCTCGTTTGATGTTATCATACACACATCCACATGTAAGTAAAGAGGCAAAGCCAGGATGACCATTATGGGGTGATAGGAGAGAAGAAGGGTGGTCCATTGCAGTAAGGAGTACCTGAAGGGGTGGAGGGGTGGGGAGAGATTGTGCGGAGTAGAGACAGGGGTGGGGAGGGACTGTAGGGAGAGAGGTGGGGAGAGACTGTGGGGAGTATGGAGAGGGGTGGCGTGTGTTGGGGTACTGTGAATTGAAATGCAGCGTGGGGAGTGAGGCTGATTATTCTGTTTGGGGAGTTAATTGAAGGAAGGTGAAGCAGACAGTGCCTCATCTCCCGGCCTCTTCCAATCTCAATCACTGATTATTGTTAAATAGGAGCCGCTTAATGAGTGCATTTGATGAATTGTTGCATTTCTGTAAGGGGAAAGAGGGGCTATGAGGGGGAGATATGGGAGAGGAGGAGGGGTGGGGGGAGGTAATATGGAGGGAGGTGGCTGTCATTCACCCATGATTGACTTCAACCTTTTGAGAGCAAAGAAAACCTGGTCGCTTCTCTGCAGTTTTTTAATCAATATTCATTGCTCCTTGAAATGTTCTAATTAAAATGGTAGAAACAAATTAAACCATTGTATAGTGGAAAAATGCATAGCATTTCTCCTGAAACGTCATTTCTTTGCGTATTTCTTCAGAAATCTTTATTGAACCTGTTCATGTTTGGATTTATCCATAGTAGCTCTAATTTTGTATTCTTAATGCACCTGAAATAACTCTAACGTAACTGACATTAAACCACTATATTGTGACTTATGCAGGGTTGGAAGGCACAGACTATTTCCCCAAATTGATAGTGCTTATATTACCCAGAATGCCTCTTGTCTGCTCTGGTTCTTATCATTGTAATGGTATGTGCTTTTTTCATGGAATAATTATTTAATTAGGTGGCCTAATAAGCTTTTCAGTTGGCCAAGGTATGCTTTTCAGGCCATCTCACTAATTGGCTGCAGCAGAACTTTCCAGTCGCATGATAAAACACCAGCAGTGATCAAAGTGCAAATTCCAGGGATGGCAAATAAAGTCAAAAGTAATATGATTATTTGTGAGTGTGTGAGTTAGTGCATGTGAGAGAGAAACCTTGTGCAAGGGTTTCCACGATTTTTTAAGATGTCTATCAATTCCATCAGGAAAATATGTGTGCAGTTTTAAGTGGAAAGAATATATAACAACATCATCTTTTTGTGAGCTTACAGAAACTCAGTTGTATAATAGAACCAGACAGTAATTAACATGGGACGTGTCTTGTGTTTGATTTTCCAGGTGACGGCATCAGAGGTTCTGCCAGAAAGCATGTTCATACCAGTACCAGGCCCAGACAGAGAGGCACAAAGCAGCACCCCACAGGCCACGGCTAACTCCAGCTCTGAAGATATCAAGAAACAAGCCGGTCAGTATAGCACCATGTATTTTCCTATGCTTTAATTGTTCCTACTTTCATTTATATGTGAAGGATAGCGATGGCACGGTTCTCCCTTTGGACAATGTAATGAAAATGTAGGAGATCATGCCAAGGCCGTCATTGACAACAAAGGAAAAATAATGATTCCTGTATCTGCGGGAGTCTGAATTAGTTATTACTTCTGTGTGTTGCAACCTCCCCCTTCCCTGGGGATTCTGAAATGATACATGCGTCAAGGACTCCTAAGTAGAGATAAGATGTCCTCTGTTGAAATTACATTTTCTTGCACGAAGACTCTGCTTATGTGGGAGCCTCTTTAATTCATTTTTTTCTTTCTCTTTATTTATTGACAGAACCTTTAGATGCTGAGCCTGAGAAAGGGGTCTCACTGCCTACAGAAATAGCTGAAGCTCGCAAGTCACCTCTGGAGGATCAGCAGTCTGGGAGGGAAGACACAGGATTCCTGTGTTGGAAGAAAGGCTGTAACCAGGTCTTCAAGTCCTCTAACTCCCTCCAGGTGCACTTCAACGAGGTTCACAACAAAAGGCCTCAGCTGCCTGTCTCAGACCGGCATGTCTACAAGTATCGCTGCAACCAGTGCAGCCTGGCCTTCAAGACGGTGGAGAAACTGCAGCTGCACTCGCAGTACCACGTCATCAGAGCAGCCACCATGTGCTGCCTCTGTCAACGCAGCTTCAGGACCCTGCAGGCCTTGAAGAAACATTTGGAGACCAGCCACCTAGAGTTGAGCGAGGCTGACATCCAACAGCTCTATGGAGGCTTACTGATGAACGGAGACCTTATGGTGATGGGAGATCCATCACTTGGAGAGGACCACGGTGGACTGGGAGAAGATGACAAAGAGGGAGAGGACAGTGACCAAGAGGAGAAGCAAAGCCCAACAGGTAGCGACTCTGGCTCATTGCTAGAAGATTTTGGATCAGAGCCCAAGCGTGCCCTGCCATTCAGGAAAGGTCCTAACTTTACCATGGAAAAGTTCCTGGACCCATCTCGTCCTTTCAAGTGCACAGTGTGCAAAGAGTCATTTACACAGAAGAACATTCTTCTGGTTCACTACAACTCTGTCTCACACCTGCACAAGGTCAAGCGGGCCCTACAGGAGTCCACCACTGGTCAACCAGAGCCCACCAGCAGCCCTGACAACAAACCATTCAAGTGCAGCACTTGCAACGTGGCTTACAGCCAGAGCTCTACTCTAGAGATCCACATGCGCTCTGTCCTCCACCAGACCAAGGCCCGAGCAGCCAAGCTTGAAGCAGCAGGAGGAAACACCAGCTCCAGCAGTGGTTCTGGATTAAGTGGCGGTGGATCCTCCATCAGCACTTCAACTCCAAGCCCAAGCCCAGCTACTAACTCAACAACCAGCTCCAGCAACCACAGCTCTTCTGGGGCTCAGACTACACAGAGTATTCTTGGAGGCAACCACATGAGCCAGTCTCACAGCATTGAAAGCCTTGGGAACTCCTCAATGACTTGTCATCCGTCTGAAAACCATGAATCAAAAAAGAAGAAATTTGCAGACATGCTCTCTGCAAGGGGACAGCAGCACCAGCAGCAGCAGCAGCTTCAGCAGCAACAGCAACAGCAGTTGGCTCAGGCCCAAGCCCAAGCCCAGGCCCAGCTTCAACAAGAGCTCCAGCAGCAAGCTGCCCTCATCCAGTCCCAGCTTTTCAACCCAGCACTTCTGCAGCACTTCCCCATGACAACTGATGCTCTTCACTCACTGCAGCAACAGCAGCTGCTCTTCCCTTTCTACATCCCTGGAGCAGAATTCCAACTGAATCCAGAGATGAACCTCAACAGTTCTGCACTTGGCCTGTCAAGCTCCACTGCCAACTCTCTGTTGGAGGACCTGAAGAACTCTGCCCAGCAGGCTCAGGCTCAGAGCTGCCTGCAACAACAGCTGATGCACCACCACCTTCAGCAGCAGCACCAACAGCAGCAGGCCCAAGCCCATTCTCAGGCCCAGGGCCAGATGGCTTTGCTTCAGCAGAGTGCCAATCTCCTTCACCAGGCTGAGAAAAAGCAGAAGGCCGCTGCCGCCCACAATGAGAAGCAAGAGAGAGAAAGGGAAATACAAAGAGAAAAAGACTTAAGAGAGAAAATTGAGGAACATGTCACAAAAGACAGCTCTGACAACAAGTCAAACGAAAAAAAGGATATGCAACAGACTGCAATGAACTCCAACCACGATCCTGGCTTTCCTCCACCAAGGATTGCTTCAGATGCTCGTGGAAATGCCACTAAAGCCCTTCTGGAGAACTTTGGGTTTGAGCTAGTGATTCAATACAATGAAAACAAGCAGAAAGCTCAGAAGAAGCCAGCGGGGCCTGGACCAGCTGGAACAAGCACGCCTGGTGGGATCACAAGAGTGGTGGACCCCATCGAGGGATTGGAGAAGCTGGAATGTGAGGCCTGTGGAAAACTATTTTCCAACATACTAATTCTGAAGAGTCATCAGGAGCACATCCATCAGGCCTTCTTCCCATTCCGCTCCCTGGAGAGATTTGCCAAGGAATATAGAGAGCAGTATGACAAACTGTATCCACTCAGACCCCAGACACCAGAGGCTGCTCCTCCTGCTCCTGCACCTCCTCCTCCTCCTCCTCCTCCTCCTCCTCCACCTCCACCCCCTCCACAGAGAGCCCCAACACCAAATATTCCTGTCTCTGCTCCCTCCATCACACCCCCAACTGTGTCGACCCCACAGCCTCCTGTTCAAATGGCTCAAATTTCCATGCCAATGGATATGCCCCTCTTCTCACCACTCATGATGCAGTCAATGTCTCTACAGTCCATGCCCTCCCAAATGCAATCCCAGATGTCATCTGTGGAGTCACAGTCACTGGCTAATGATCTGGCCCAGCTTTACCAACAGCAACTTACACCAGCCATGCTACAGCAGCAGCAGAATAAGAGGCCCAGGACACGTATCACTGATGACCAGCTTAGGGTCCTTCGGCAGTACTTTGACATCAACAACTCCCCCAATGAGGAGCATATTAAGGAGATGGCAGATAAGTCAGGGCTGCCCCAGAAAGTCATCAAACACTGGTTCCGCAACACCCTCTTTAAAGAGCGCCAGCGCAACAAAGACTCACCCTACAACTTCAACAACCCACCCATTACCACTATGGAGGATATCAAAATTGACTCTAAACCCCCTTCCCCTGAGCCTCAAAGACAGGAATGTTATGGGAGTAAAAGATCCTCAAGAACAAGGTTTACAGACTACCAATTGCGGGTGCTTCAGGACTTCTTTGATGCTAACGCCTACCCCAAAGATGATGAATTTGAACAGCTCTCCAACCTTCTGAGCCTCCCCACTCGTGTCATTGTGGTTTGGTTCCAAAATGCTCGTCAGAAGGCACGCAAGAATTATGAAAACCAGGGGGATGGAAGTAAAGATGGTGAACGAAGAGAACTGTCCAATGACCGTTACATTCGCACCACCAACCTGAACTACCAGTGCAAGAAATGCAGTCTGGTTTTCCAGCGTATATTTGACCTCATAAAGCACCAAAAGAAGCTGTGTTACAAAGATGAAGACGATGACGGGCAATACGACAGCCAAAACGAGGACTCTATGGATCTTTCTCATGAATACTACACCCCCTCTGGGTCCTCCTGTCACACCCCTATGCCTTCTTCCTCAAGCCTCTGCCCTCTCCCTCCCTCCACCTCAGCTTTTTCCCACCTCTCATCCTCTGAAAAGGAGGAAGCCTCACCAGCTAACACATCAAACTCTTATGATGAGAAGCCCAAACATTTGGCTGAAATGTCCTCAGATCCACGTGAGCACCAGACCACCATCAAACAGGAGACTGTGCATCAGCCCCAATCTGAGACTCAACATCAGAGAAGAGAAGCACGAGATGAGAAGCCACAAACAGCCCCAAAGACAAACAAGCATTCTTCTCCTTCCCTCTCTCAGCAGCAACGTGAGTGTGGTCCCTCAGCCTCTCAGACAAGCCAGGCTGAGAGAGCTTCTCAGAGCTCCCACATGGGCCTCAACCCTCACATGAGCTCTGCATCACAGCAACAGCTGGCACAGCAAATGATCCAATACCAGTGTGAGCAGTGCAAGCTTGGCTTCCCATCCTTTGAGCACTGGCAGGAGCACCAGCAACTCCACTTCCTCTCTGTGCAAAACCAATTCATCCACCCTCAGTTCTTGGACCGCCCAATGGACATGCCCTTCATGTTGTTTGATCCTAGCAATCCCCTGTTGGCCAGTCAACTGCTCTCTGGGGCTATGCCACAGATCCCAAGCAGCTCTGCCACCTCTCCATCAACACCCACCTCCACCATGAACTCCCTGAAGAGGAAGTTGGAGGAGAAAGCAGGAACTAGCCCAGGAGAGAATGACAGCACCAACAGTGGGGAGGAGCCACAAAGAGACAAGCGCCTAAGGACTACCATCACACCTGAGCAGCTGGAGATCCTCTACCAGAAATACCTGTTGGACTCAAACCCCACTCGTAAAATGCTTGACCACATCGCTCATGAGGTGGGACTGAAGAAGAGGGTAGTGCAAGTTTGGTTCCAAAATACCAGAGCCAGGGAAAGGAAGGGGCAGTTTCGGGCTGTAGGGCCTGCTCAAGCTCACCGGCGATGCCCTTTTTGTCGTGCTCTCTTCAAGGCGAAAACTGCACTAGAGGCACATATCCGTTCCCGCCATTGGCATGAAGCCAAACGTGCCGGTTACAACTTAGCTCTCTCTGGCATGTTCACTGAGGAAGGGATGCAAATGAAGATGGATCCTCTGGATATCTCCAGCTATTCCCAGCTTGCCCCTTCTAACAATGATGGACAATGCTCCTCTCTGTCACCAGTGAGCAAAAACATGGACTTGTCTCCAAGGGCCCTTTTGAGCCCTTCATCCATTAAAGTTGAAGGAGGAATGGAGGACTTTGAGAGTCCATCTATGTCCTCTGTCAACCTTAGCTTTGACCAGAACAAACTTGATAATGACGACTGTTCTTCAGTGAATACGGCCATCACAGATACCACCACTGGTGATGAGGCCAATGCTGACAATGACAGTGCTGATCAAAAGCATGGTCAAAATAGTGGTGATTATCTATCTAAGTCTGTGGGTACAGCCCCCTCCCTTGAAAATGACGACCAGATGTCCTCAGGGCTGGTGAGCCCTGCGACAAGCTATTATGCTAGAGACTATGAAAATGAGAATATAATTGACTACAGTGAGACCTCCAGTCTGGCTGATCCCTGCTCACCAAGCCCCGGAGCTTCCGGCAGCAGGAGCATCGACAGTGGAGACCGTCCTGGCCAAAAGCGCTTCCGAACTCAGATGACTAACCTCCAGCTGAAGCTGCTCAAGTCCTGCTTCAATGACTACAGGACACCTACCATGCTGGAGTGTGAGGTACTTGGCAATGATATCGGACTTCCAAAGAGGGTGGTTCAGGTGTGGTTCCAGAATGCTCGCGCCAAGGAGAAAAAGGCCAAGCTCAGCATGGCTAAGCACTTCGGGATCAACCACACATCCTACGAGGGGCCGAAGACGGAATGCTCTTTGTGCGGTGTCAAGTACAGTTCCCGTCTCTCCGTGCGAGATCACATCTTCTCTGCGCAACACATCACCAAGGTAAAGGACACCATTGGGAGCCAACTGGACAAGGAGAAGGAGTACTTTGACCCAGCCACTGTCCGCCAGCTGATGGCCCAGCAGGAGATGGATCGCATCAAGAAAGCCAATGAGGTCCTGGGACTGGCACAGCAGCAAGCCATGCAGCAGCAGGGGATCTTTGATAGCCCCGCCCTGCAGGCCCTGAACCTTCAGTCTGCCTATTCAAATCTGCAAGGGATGCCCCCTGGACTTCTGCCAGGTGTCGGAAGCACCTCCCTACCTGGCTTTAACTCATCAAACTCAGGTATGTCATCGCTCAGACGTCACATAGATCACTGTTTCATCAGAGTTGTCTTAAACCGATGAAGCACTCTTGGATCAAATGTAATATTTTGTCATATCCATAATTGAAAAGAAGTGCTGTACCAGTATGGAGAGGGAAATGTAGGGTCTCATTCAAGTAAAACCATTAACTAGGTCTTTACTGGGAAAACTAGTAAGCACTTTGGAATAAATAAGGCTCTGAATTTCTCCTACATTTTCCAGTATGTAGCGTTTCGACCTTCTTCAGATGAAATACCCTTGTCATCAATCAATCTGTCATCTGGAAATATTCACATTGGAATACATACATGTAATACAATATAACAGTGTGAGGGCACCTTCCATTTTAATCTGGATTTGCCAGGCACCTGTAAACAGGTTATTTTTACATAACGTTGTATTTCATAATGAATCATACATTCTAGTAAAAGTCATTCATTTTGTTCATTTGACAGTGTTGGCCTGCGTTATTGGAGAGACGCTGCTACAACAAACAAATACAATATAAAATCTGAATGAGCATCTTCAGACATCTGCTGTCAACTTTATGATCTACTTGAACTGTTACCACTCAGTTAGAGAACATTAAACAAAGTCCTAAAATGAATACTAATAGGTCACCTCCTTCTCTAACCTCTTTGACCTTGGGAACATTAGTAGTACTTGACCTTATTATCATTTAAATGACATGTTTTGATTTCCTAAGTTTGTTTAAAGGTCAGTGTCATACTTTATGTAAAGAAACCATTTGCACATGTTTGAAGTAGTAGATACTGGAGTCCTTATTATGTTAAGATGTATCTAAATCTTCAGTTTGTCAGTTGTTTTCTTTGTTATTGCCCAGCTACTTCTTGATTGATTAACTCTAGTAAATATTGTGATTGAGACCTCTTCTCATGGGCCTTCCTGGAAAGGCTGAGTTTCTGATTGGCCAACGTTGAATCAGCAAATGCAATCAAATGAATTACCTCTGGTGAAAAACATTTATCTTTAATAAAGTGCTCAGTTATTAATGCACTGAGCTCCAATAATTAGTGTGTACAGTAGCTCTCTGGAACACCTTAGAAAAACACATACATGCATCTATGAATAACTAATGTCTTGAATCCCCCTCTAACTCTGAATTCTACTATTTCTCTGTTTCATCTCCTCTAGCTTTAACTCCTCCCAAACCTCCAAACCTCCTGAACATGCCTGGTGCCAGTGTTCCTTCACCCAGCCTCCCTACATCTGGATTACCCAACAAGCCTCCCTCCTCCTCCTCCTTGGCATCACCCAGCCCAGCACAGGCCAACACATCTGTCGCCCACTCCAGCCCTACTTCCACCTCCACCACCACAACAACCCAGTCAGGCTCCCGGCCTGAACATCCCAAAGAGCGTAATGTTGAGAGGTCAAGAGAGAAGGAGAAGCCCCACCACAAGGAGAAGACAGAGAAGCCCTCAACGCCATCCTCCACAGGAGGCACCCCAGCCCCATCCACCTCTGCTGCCAGCGCCAAGAAAGAAAAACAAGACGCAGCTGTGCCCGCCACCTCCATGCCCACACCGGGTATGGAGTATGTGGTGGACCCTGCCCAGCTCCAGGCCCTGCAGGCTGCCTTGGCATCGGACCCTACAGCTCTACTGACTAGTCAGTTCCTGCCCTACTTCATGCCTGGATTTTCCCCTTATTACGCCCCGCAGATACCTGGAGCTCTCCAAGGCGGCTATCTGCAGCCAATGTACGGCATGGAAAGCATGTTCCCCTACAACCCAACATTGTCCCAAACGCTGATGGGCCTGTCCCCAGGGTCCCTGCTTCAGCACTACCAGCAATATCAGCAGAGCCTGCAGGAGGCACTACAGCAGCAGCAGCAGCAGCTTCAGCAGATCCAGCAACCCAAAGCGAGCCAAACTCCAGTTCCCCTTCAACCTTTGGGGGACCGCAAAGAATCTGCCAAAGATCCAGCGAAAACAGAGGAGCAGAAAGGCAACCCCCACAGAGAGACCTCTTCCTCCTCCTCCTCCTCTCACAATAACCTACCCTCCAAGCAGAACGAGATGGATGGCAAAGTCGCAGACCCCCTTCTAGACCAGTACATCGTCCCCAAGGTGCAGTACAGGCTGGCGTGTCGCAAATGTCAAGCAGTCTTCAGCAAGGAAGAAGCGGCCGTCAATCACCTGAAGTCTATCTGCTTTTTCGGTCAGTCTGTGGCAAACCTGCAAGAGGTGTTGCTGCGTGTCCCCAGTGGCACAGGTGCAGGGGTGGGCAGCCTCTACGACTGCCTGGCCTGCGACACCACGTTGGATGGGGACAAAGCGCTTCGTCAACACCTGGATTCGGCTTTGCACAAACACAGAACAATCAAGCGATCAGCCAGAAATGCCAAAGAGCACGCTACTAGTTTATTACCTCACTCTTCAGCCTGCTTCCCCGATCCTAACACCGCATCTACCTCGCAGTCTGCCACTCATCTCATCAGCACCCCCCCTCCCCCGCCAACGACATCAGCCACCATGCCATCCTCCTCTGTCTCTTCATCCTTGTGCTCCTCCTCTGCCACCCCACTCAACACCACAGCTGCCGGCAAACCCTGGCCCCAGGCCCCTTTCTCCAGAGCTTTAGCTGGGAAGCCCAATGCCACTCCTTCTTCTTCTTCTTCTTCTTTTCCTCCAGTATCCTCACATTCAACGGTTACCTCAAGTTCATTGAGCACCTCAGGAGTTCAGACCTCGATACCAACAGACGTCTTTACCGACGAGTCTGACTCTGACAGCAGTCAGAAGTCAGCAGACAGGCTGGGCAGGACGGCGGAGGTGCCGCAACAGCCCGGCTGTCTCAAAGACAGTAGTAGTTGTAGTAGTAATCTTGCTAGTGTAGGAACGGACTCCATCAGATTGTAAAAGAGCTTTCGGTGATGGACAATATTTTAAAAACGCAAAAGACAAAAAAAAACACAAATGGGAAAAAACAAACAAAAAAGCAGCGATGTTAAAATACGTTTAAAAGTATACAAAACAATTTCAGAAAAAGATGTGTAAAGACTAACTGCAATTCCAAAGCTTGTAACCAAAAATTTAAATGTTACTGGATTGTTTTCCCATATCAACATGCTGGTTTTCATTTCTTTCAACTGAAATATATACATATATATGTATACGAATAGAAAAGATCACTGCAGTTAAGTTTTGGGTAATGATAGAGGAATGCTGTATAGCAATGGACTGCCTCAAAGTTGTTAAATGCCCCAAGAACCCTTTTGACAAAGTCAACAAGCTGTCCCTTGTTTGTGTAATTATTTCCACTTAATAGCACAGTCACAAAAAGCCAGTATGTACTGTATGGGAGAATAGTCTAACAGTTTTCTGCTGTCAAAGCGTTCAAATACCAATGGCTTGCAAAAGTAAAAAGAATAATGTAATGTCTATTTTATTCTCAGGTCAACAGCTCACAGACGTTTTTCTGTTACAGAAATTCATTGTTTTACACCTTTTGTTCCGAACAGGAAAAACATTTGTTTTTTTCTCCAGAAATTGATTTTAACGACAGAAAGTTTTAAAATGAGTGAAAATATCATAAAGGCATAGCTTTCTGGGCATTTAAAAGGGTAGCTGATCTGCTGATTTTAAAAATTTGAAATACTCTTAAAGGGGGAAATTTAGCAATCCCATTTTACCCAGACACGGAGAGCATTGCAGACATGTTGATGGGGGATAAAAAAGATTTTTTTGATAAAAAAAACTTTCTGTATTTATGATAGATATGAACATTTTTGGTGTTAAGTAGATTGTTGCATTGGAAATGAATTTAAACAGTATGGTAGATTGAAAAAAAACTTTGTGTACATTTAGCTTTTGTATCGTCCAACTTTAAGGCGCTTCATTTGATGTTGTCTTGGTCATTCCGATAGACTAGATTATGGAGCAGTAACTTATCTAAACTTTATTTCTGTCTTATTCTCGGCTTCTTGGCTAACGTTCACCCAACTGCCACTCTCCCACTAGGCAGGATCCTCTCTTTCAAAATGTTTTTTCTCTGTTTTGGTTGGTATGGTTCTAACCAAAAAAGAAAAAAAGACCTGGGGTGAAATGTTAAACAATATTTACTTTTATTTCTGTTACCTTTGTGCACTTAACACTGTCTGACTCATAATTCTCACTTTACTTGTTCCTCTCTCTCCTCACTTTGTTTTTCTCCTCCCCTGCATTTGTAGATATGGAGATAGTTACTCCTCCTCGTGCACTACGAAGCAGTCCTTTTGTTCTTCATGTAGTGTGGCTACAGTCTTTTTTCGGCTTTATTTTCATTTAGACTTTACGTTGTTGTTGTCATAGATGAAAATTAAAAAATAATAATAATAATAATAATTCTCACGCTTTAAAACAAAAAGAAAATCCAAAGACTAAACACTTTCACCATTGGTGCATAAAGATGAGAAAAGAGGCTTCTTTATACTTGAGAATTTGTTGCTGTTTTTAGAGGAAAGAAAACAAAGTTTTAAAATAAAGGAGTACGCATCAGAGTTGCCGTTTTTGCTTCTTTGCAAGCAGACAGGTGGCTTTTTTACGTAAAATACCAAGAATACCAAAAACCAAAAAAGGGCCCTTGTCCTTGCATTGTGGAGTAGCACCGTTACAGAGCCATTGCAGTTTGTAAGATAGAGGTTATAAATCTTTGTTTTAACTTTTCTGTCACTCACAAAAATTTCTTTTTTTTAAAGAAAATGTATGTCTGGTCTTCAAGGACATACATTTTGCTGCTAATGTAGAATTTTGAAAAAAGAATACCTAGCTAGATGCATGCTCATTTTGCTTTTTGGCTAAGCTTTAACTAAAACAACAATAAACCATTTTCTTGCCTCTGCGACATCTTTTTTTTTTTCTTCTTGCAAAAACGGAACTTTGAAGACTGTGAATATATGTTCCAAAGGACATTTTTGCCGATTTTCTTTTTGAACAGACCAATGTTTAAAGCCAATGATATATAACATTAGTATAGAACAGTGCATTCCAAATATCACATCAAAGTTTTTTTTTTTTCTTAAGCAAGGACTGATTTCATTTGAATTAATTTGATTTTTTTCCCCTTTTTTTTATTTCTAAGGTGACTGTAAGCTATTGTGTAAAGTTAGCATTCTGTTTGCTGAACAAAATTACCTAGATCTGTCATTTTGTGTCTGGCATGGAAAGTTGATAAGAACCCCTCCTTCCAGTTAAGTTTGTTACTCACTTGATCAGCAAGTAATAGTGGTTACCAATACATGTATATAATACATCTGGTACTGACGCGTCTCCTAGGTTACATCATCATGCCTCTCAACTTACAAGTCTCAGAAGGAAATAAAGTCTGGAGTGCCGGCCCAACTTCCTGGGACATCCAATTGTGACTTGCCCCAGGTGTTAAGCCATTTTCACGCACAATGTTGATTACAGGTTTCTAAGGGACGTCTTCATTCCAAAGCGTTATAAGTCTGGAAAAAGCAGGAGTTTTTTTGAAGATGTCCCTTGTGTTCAGATACTGTAGTTAAGAGGTATGTCATGCCTTCATGTCCAAAGAGGTCACTCGCTCCATCTTATTGCAGTGGAAATGGATGTGCTTAATTATCCCCACTCTCTCATAGATGAAAAACGTTTATTTAAATCCTTTACACCAAAACCAAGGCATATTTAAATTTGTGAATAACTGGTTTTCGGCCACTAGTGTATAGCAAGTGTATTTGCCCCAATTGATACAAGCTGCAATCTAGGAAGTGTGTTAAAAGTGTTACGTCTTGCAGAGCAATGTGATTTGGTGTTAATACTTCCTTACGCATGCTGTTGAAATTCGGTTGATTTGGTCTGTAAGCTTGCCACTCCTCTAGTCCTGTTCTCTAGAATATTGTTCATATGATTATTTTTGAGAATTCTAATGTTGTACAGTTTATTCTTGAATGCGTTTGCTTTATTTTGGTTTTCAGATGTCAGACATGTATTATTATTTTCTTATAACTATTTGTATGTTATTTTAGTTTATGTATATTACTTTTCCTCATATAAATTAACACTAGCTTTAATTTCAATTGCTGAATTTAAAAAACAACTTTATTCTATGACCTGGCCACTTTATGGTGTAATAATGTTCTTATATTTGTTTGTCTTTTTTGACACTGTTTGATCTCTTATTTCTGAAGTGTAATCTTTGTTTTGGGCTCTTTTGTGGAAGACGGTCCTGGTCTTCTTCACAACAGATTCAGCCAGCATGGACTGTGTGTGTGAGTTTGTATGTGTGCGTGTGAGTGAGTGAGTGTGTTTCATAAGAGCCAGCATCAGTTTTGAGTTTTTATACATTTTATTTTATACTGTACTTTTATTTACGCACCAAAACGTACTGAACCGAAAGCTGGATTATGAATAAAGTGGTGAAGTTTTAGAAATTTGAATTTTAAAGTTAACAAAAATCAAAAAGAGGAGAACGACGATACCGAAGCACTGAGCAGTTTTTATTTTGATTGAATATATGAATGTGGCCAAAGCTTTATGCAGTTAAAAACAAAATTTAAAATTACAATTTGTGCCCCAGATAAGTGTATATTTTATTGTGGCACAAAACAATAGATAACTGAGATCCTTTGACTCACATTGGGATACTTGATTTTCATGGACAATTACAAAGAAAGAAAAAGACAAGGTTTTGCTGTAGAGGTCATCTTTTGCCCACTGTGAAAATGAACATGTATACAGATATAGATATATTTAAAACAAGACATCAACTTTTTTGTTTGAAATGATAAAGAAGGAATGAAAAGAAGAAATGAACTCTGGGAAACTTTGGAGATCTTGCTGAGAGGACAGGAGAGGCTGTGGGCACACCAAAACTGGGCATGGGAGCCAAAGGCAGGCTCAAGGCGGCAACCATATTTGCTTACATCTCTGAGATGGGAATGGACTCTGGAACCAGTGGACATGTGTGACACAGAGAGGAAAGACATTAGATAAAGAAGCTGAACTATAGTGGCTCCAGCTGCTTCCTTGTTGCTCTGTCTGTCTCTCTCTCTTCTCCAGCTCTGCCTCTGCTTCTGCTCTTTTACGGACATGTTTCCGCACTTCTGGACGGGATGGACAGAGATGCTCGCTTCATTTCTCCCGGTTCATGTTGTTGCTACCTGTTTCATTTCCTCCAGCTTGTCTCGCTGATGGACAAGTATAAGCTCTCCAGTCAGATGGCGGCTCGCCCCTCTCTCTGTTCATCACACCAACCAAAAAGAGAAATGAGCCAGAGAGAAAGGGGAAGGGTTTTCTAGGCTGCCATTCCTAAAGAGGCAGTTACACACAAAAAAAGCGAATCAACCAAAATTAACAACCAAACTAACAAACAACCAAACAAAACCATTTGCTCCAACTTCAAAGATGAACTGTTACTTGGAGCTCTCTCTGTTCCTTTTGTGACTCCTGGTGCCACAATGTTTTTTTAATGCATTTTCTTTTTCTTTTTGTTTCCTTGAATTATTCCTCCTCCGAGCCTCACAAGCATGGCTCCGTGGCTCCAGGCAGCCCACTGAGGGTAGAAAAAACAGCCTTGCAATGTACAAAAAAGAGCAAGTTAAACCAAAAATGTTGTTCTTGATGTCTTTTCTATACTGTAGTCTTGTTAGCTTTTTTGTTACTGTAATTATATGATGAAGATTTCCAAACTGTACCAAATTACATGGAAACTAACATACATAAAACCACATGGAACTTCAGACTTTTAAAGAAACTTTTGTCACAAAAACCTTGTTGTCCTAGTTAAGTTGATTGTAGATGGTAATTGAATATACTCCTTTGAAAATATTTCATCAAGTATGTTTCTTGCTCATTGTGATACATTAAAAAAGTATGAGCATAAAATGCATTACTTGTGTGCCTCATCCTTGTGTGTTTTGTTTGAATTCAGTTGTATTGTATGAATGAAGACGGCAGATGAATAGTGCAAAAGTCAAGTGTCACATACAGAGAGAGAGAATGTTGAACACTGAATAGCAGTTTGTACATTTAGCTCAAATCAGAATGCCTTTCCTGCCATGAATGATTTGTATACGTTGATACTACTATAGCTGCACTCTCTGTACCAACCATGAACATTTGATCCTTTATGCTTTCTTCTGTATTTACAGTGTAGAGTTGAAATACAGTAACCTTACACAGCCATAGCTTAGCAGTATTCTCCATAATATCTATTATTATCAAACCTTATCCTTCACATTTGTATCTCATTAAGGGTAATAATGATCTTAAAACATCATTTGCATCGTCATTGTTTTAATTAATGCGTAAAAGTGTGATCTTGTCAAATCCCTTTAGCCTCTTCTAAATCTTCCATGCCCTGAGATGTATCATCCTTCATATTTAGATCCCTGGTAGGGATGCTCTCTGGACATGATTAATTAAAACATATTAAGGAACGAATGCAGGATCTCACTTAATTAGAAGTGGCTGTTTGTGACTAATTCAAGTTGATTAAGGCTGAGAAAAATGATAACTCCAAGTGAAGTATGTTATGAACAGCAGTACTTTTTAATTCCTTTTGACTGATGTTGAAACTCAAGTGCATTGTGTACTACTACTGGGCACTCATTTGAAAATTAAGTAATTGAGAAGCTTGGATTTCTAATTATTGGTGCTTGTGTGTGCATTTGAATGGAGTATTTGCTAGTGTGAGTGTCTGTGTGTGTCATTGTTTTACATGTGTTTTGATGACTATTGGAATGAGGTTGTGAGAATGAAAGGCAAATTAGCTTGTACCTGATCACATATGGCACAACGAGACCAGAGCCAGATCACACATGGCACAACGAGACCAGAGCCATGTATTTAGAGAGTTGGGCCAATGTGGTTTCTGCATTATGATGCATTTACATGACACTACAACATTCTATGGCAGCCATGTTAGCTTCCCATTAACATTACATGGGGAATATTTAAACCACAGAATTAGAATGCTACATTTCAATAGTAATTTGGTATGATCTCTATGATTTAAACAATGCTATGTAACTGAATGTCTAGAATTAGAACACTATTCAACATTGTAAAAGTTGTCCCAACTCTCTAAATATGTGACTCTGAAAGAGACCTTTCAAATGGCTGCAGGGACAGGATGTTCTATGATTCCTAATGAGCAACCTGGTGGCCAAGAGACGACTCACTCTGGTCCAAGTAGACCTAGTAACTCCTGTAGCCAACCATAGGCCAGGAACCTGCTACCACATATAGCTCACAAAAAACATACATTTCCTAGCATTTGCCTCTTATTTGCTCACTCTGGAATCAGCACTAAAACACTTTCAACAGGGATTGTTAACACCATGACATCAGACTTATGAATCTGACATTGATTTAGTGTTAGAGTAGGTATCATATTCAGTGTTATCCTGTGTAGTTTTTGGCATGCAGTAGGCTCCAAGCTGTTCCCTTACTTTATGCACAGGAGTCACAGAGGTTAGGGGGCCATTACGATTCACCCTACAATATTAACAGTAAAGGGCCTTTTGCATTAGTAACACATTTCCAATGCGTTCTTTGCATTTTTCTTGTCCTTGCAAGGTTTGCATGCACAAACGTGACACGGTTCCACCATATTGGTTTGATTGTAATGCTGGAGGACTTTTTGAAACGAGATGCTTTTTGTGAGAAACCAAACTGAAATAACAAGGGAGGACCTTGATAGTGGGGCCCCCTCCTAGCCAGCCCCAGTCAGGAACGGTGTGACACACGAGGGCATGCGCTCCCCTTTGGAAGTTTCCTTTAATAAAGGAGTACGCTATTATTGCCTTGTGACCTTTAGTGAGCTCCAGTCTGAAAAGATTTGATTGAATTGCTGTCTGTTTTACTATAAAGAGGGATGAAGAGGGTGGGCGGAGTCCTTGAGAGCCTTACTGAATTCTTGAAAGTTTCTAAAGGATTTTCATTGAAATATGATTTGAGTATTGAACTGAATATTATAAAAGAGAAGTGTGCTGTGAACGTGTGTGTTCATACAACATGCATGCTGAATTAACTACGGTGCACGATGGGGTTCTAGGAAAGGGGGTAAAGGGTTCCCGAGAAGCCCCAGAGAGAGAGAGAGTTGGAAGCAGGGGCCATCCTGTCTAGAGCAAGGAGCCTGATTCATCGGCCATGCTGAGCCAATTAACACGCAAGGGTACATCCCGAATGAATTAAAAACACCCTAATCGGATCAGAGTGAAAAACCAGGCCGCTTCCTCCCCAGCCATGGACCAGATGGCACCCACACTCACATGTAGCATTGTAACAGCCCAGGCCCAAGTCGCAAGAGTGTGAAATTGGGTTAGCGCCTGAGTCTAACACTGGCCATGGGCAAGGGGAGCTCCCAATCTCATACTCCCTTGGCCTGGAGGAACAGGCCCCACATTACAAAATGTAGGGGCCCAATATTTAATTATCATCCCAACTGCCCCTCACATAGCCTGTCAGAAGGCCACAGTGAGTAGAGGGGGTCTGTATGTAGGCCTAGATCTGAGTGACAGCTCCACAGGATCCTGTCTGCCACTCCTCTCTCTCTCTACCCCTGTCTGCCCTGTACATATCCCAGAAATGGCCTCTGATGTATCAGAGCTCACTCCCTCTCAGGCCCTACAGGCAGATTAGAGCTCTGTCGCTCTGTATGACTGGATGGCTCGAGCTGGGTGGTAATGCCATGTAGAGGGTTAAGGCCTGGTCCCACTAATGTCTCTGTGGGGTTTCTTAAGCTCTTTAGGATCTGCTTTCAACATTTGCAGTGAATCAAGGGTACGAAGTTTGGACAACTGAAGCCAAAGTGACTACAAAAGGCATGGTTGTACATAGCATGACTATGTAATCGCGGGCATTGTTTTAAATGAGAAACATGGCTCTTAAATGGTTGTTTGGCTTGAAGTTGGCACCGGCCCTGGAGACCACAAAGGCAGAAAATGAGGAGCAGAAGCTGGAAGGGAAACCACGCTACCAAACATCCCAGCATGGCTTTCAATCCTACGCTGGGCTGGTCAGGGCATCCTGCTGCCAACCAACCCATCCGACTGTGGTGTTTCACCTCTGTCACATTAACACAAAGTCCTAAAGACTCCAAACCCATAACGAGATGCCATGAAACCACCCTACAAACACACACACACACACACACACACACACACACACACACACACACACACACACACACACACACACACACACACACACACACACACACAGTATTTAAAGTAAGGCAGTGTAATAATTTGTTGAGAATTGGAACAAAGTTCTGGATCCTTTGCCAGGACTGTCACTGCTATCAAACCTTTTGAGGTTTTGGGAACATGTTACATTTGGAATTGCAGGTAAACTGTTCTGAACTGTATCGAAAGAACAAATTATAGTATGTCACCAGCAAAGACTGTGGACATACTGTATGCATTTGTGGCTCCACCAGTGAAAGCCCTGGCTAAGCAGGGCTGCTTTACACATGAACAGGTTTCTCTGCTGTTGAGGGCTTACCTCTGACAGCCAGTCTGGGACAATAACAGGGTACACCATGAGGCTAAGGATTCTTCTCACTGCCAGGCCTAAAAACCACAGGACTACCACATCCTACATCCACATCCTAGCCCAGTGAGCTCTCCCCCTTTTCTCCCCACCTCCCTGGATCTCCATCCATGCAGTGCCACAATGTCTTCCTCCCCTATCAATGTCAAAGCCAAATTACGCCAGAGCCGCGAGGACAGGTCAAACTAATTCAATCTCATCTGTCAGGAGAAATGATGGGTGAGGGGGATCCGAGGGAAGGCGAATGTGATAAAACATTTAAAACGCAAAGACTGGTTCCTTTTTTAAATTGAAGACAGCTGGGTGAGGCCTGGTTCCCACCTCCAGGGAATCTGATGGGATAGACGAGAATGTCAGAGGAAGGAAGACCTTATCAGGAGGCTCAGACTCTGCACATCACTGATAGCAGACCAATGTCATGTGACCTACAGACACACAGGTCTGTGGGAGGGGCTCTGAGGGTCAGTGCTGGCAGTCCTGACCTCTAACTGGACACTGTTAATGGATAGAGTTATGCAGGATTTGTAAATGTATCAGCCTAATACATGCCATTATTAAACACTGTTTTAGTGCAGTCAAAATTCAGTTTATCCTGTGTTTTATATCATATTGTACAACAGCTGATAAAACTAACACTATAAAAGTGTAAAGAAAAATGTAATCAGTGTTATTTTCTGATAGTTGCTCGTTGAAAAAATACAATCTACACAGGACCTTCTAATCCGTAGATTTGCATGGGTGGGAGTTTCAGCTTTCCATGGTGACATCACCATGCGGTAAATTGGTTAATAGACCAATAACAAAGAGCGTTCCAAACCTCTCTGGCATTAAAAAGCTCGTTTTCAGTTTTCTCCTCCCCACTCAGACCACTCCCAGACAGTCCTAGCAAAATTGTTGCTTGAGAAATTGTTTTTTGCATAGACATTTACCCATATCAGTCTATTACCCCCCATCCTGTGCAGGACAAACTAGTGGCCCTTAGCCCCCCACTAGCCTGGGAGCCATGTGGAAGGTGTGGAGTGTGCCTTGGCAGGCACTGGGTCTTGCTGGAGTATTTCCCATCTCCTGGACACAGGATCAGGTGTCGCCTTTTTCACAGCACCTTCTGGTTCTGCTTAACAGGAAATGAGGTCCATCAGAAGAACTCTGACCAAAACTGAGCCTGAATCAGGCCTGACAGGCAGAAATATTAGCCTGTGACGGCAGCCAATAATTGAGTGATAGGCTCACCCCTCAATCGTAATGAGGAGAATATGTGCTGGGAATGTGTTTGTCCTTCTCTTCTCCTTCTCCTTCTCCTGCCCTCTCCTCCCCTCTCTTCACCCTCTTTTCTCCTTTATCCAATAAATCATTTCAAAGTTCTTCCCTAGGTGTCATTTCTGTAACCTCAAAGTAATGTTATGCATCGAGAGCTTTTCAAGACCTCTGCTTGAGAGTGTTTTAACCCCTGAAAATCACAGCTCTGCGTTGATGTTAAAGTCATGAGAAAGTAAGTCAGAGTACATGAGAGATAAATTATCACACCTCATTTTATTATTGTATGTAAAAATGATAATGGCTAGACCATGTAAGAGCTCCACTGTCTTTTGGTCTATCCTTTTCCTCCATAAATGTGTTTCACAGGTTGTCCTGGTCTGATGGGGTCTGCTAAATCACTTTAACAGTTAAAAAGTCAAGGAGAGAATCCTGCCTTTACGTAGATCCACATGTCTCTAGTCATTGTACTGTTGAGAGGTTTTAAGAAGGATAGACCTACAGAATAAATCTAACACTCAGCATCGGACCACCATTCCTACATTAAATATCTGTGGCATATGTAGGTTTCTGTATGCTTTACTATAATCTACACTCCCTGTGTGTGTGTGTGTGTGTGTGTGTGTGTGTGTGTGTGTGTGTGTGTGTGTGTGTGTGTGTGTGTGTGTGTGTGTGTGTGTGTGTGTGTGTGTGTGTGTGTGTGTGTGTGTGTGTGTGTGTGTGTGTGTGAAACAGTTTACAGTACTCTGAGTGTATCTATGTGAGGTGGAGGGTGTGTGTGTGAGCAGAACCAGGTTTAGTTGTGGGCAAAGGGAGGGAGGGATCTCTCTCTCCCAGAGCCTTTGAGGTGCGGCTTCAAGTTACGCATAGCTTAGGGAAAAGGGCTCCGAAAGAAATTCTTAATGCAATAATTGTTCTGAGACTTGTTCTTATTAATATTTCTCTGACTCCAGCTTTTTTCAAGGTTTTTTTCATCCTCCTTTTTTCCTTAACCAAAATCAGTTGTTGTCTGTTGCTGCTGGAATTCCTGTCAGACTGGGCCCTGACCCTGGGCAGGCAGCAGTAATGATGGGAGGATGAAAGAGCCAGGCTCATTCCCAGGCTGCCCTGTTAGGGGGTGCAGGCCTGTGAAATGGGGAGATAATGGAGACCAGGTGTGCAGTGGGGGCCAGAGTTGCTCCTCAGTCCTCTGTCTGAGAGGGACGCCACACTGCCTCTGCTTCATGAACACTGACAGGGAGCTCCCTCACAGACTCACACATACAGTTGAAGTCGGAAGTTTACATACACTTAGGTTGGAGTCATTAAAACATGTTTTTCAACCACTCCACAAATGTCTTGTTAACAAACTATAGTTTTGGCAAGTCGGTTAGGACATCTACTTTGTGCATGACACAAATAATTTTTCCAACAATTGTTTACAGATAGATTATTTCACTTATAATTCACTGTATCACAATTCCAGTGGGTCAGAAGTTTACATAGACTAAGTTGACTGTGCTTTTAAACAGTTTGGAAAATTCCAGAAAATCATGTCATGGCTTTAGAAGCTTCTGATAGGCTAATTGACATCATTTGAGTCATTTGGAGGTGTACCTGTGGATGTATTTCAAGGCCTACCTTCAAACTCAGTGCCTCTTTGCTTGACATCATGGGAAAATCAAAAGAAAGCCAAGACCTCAGAAAAATAATTGTAGACCTCCACAAGTCTGGTTCATCCTTGGGAGCAATTTCCAAACGCCTGAAGGTACCACGTTCATCTGTACAAACAATAGTACGCAAGTATAAACACCATGGGACCACACAGCCGTCATACCGCTCAGGAAGGAGACGCGTTCTGTCTCCTAGAGATGAATGTACTTTGGTGCAAAAAGTGCAAATCGATCCCAGAACAACAGCAAAGGACCTTGTGAAGATGCTGGAGGAAACAGGTACAAAAGTATCTATATCCACAGTAAAACGAGTCCTATATCGACATAACCTGGAAGGCCACTCAGCAAGGAAGAAGCCACTGCTCCAATACCGCCATAAAAAAGCCAGACTACGGTTTGCAACTGCACATGGGAACAAATATCGTACTTTTTGGAGAAATGTCCTCTGGTCTGATGAAACAAAAATATAACTGTTTGGCCATAATGACCATCGTTATGTTTGGAGGACAAAGGGGGAGGCTTGCAAGCCAAAGAACACCATCCCAAACGCGAAGCACGGGGGTGGCAGCATCATGTTGTGTTGGTACTTTGCTGCAGGATGGACTGGTGCACTTCACAAAATAGATGGCATCATGAAGCAGGAAAATTATGTGGATATATTGAAGCAACATCTCTAGACATCAGTCAGGAAGTTAAAGCTTGGTCGCAAATGGGTTTTCCAAATGGACAATGACCCCAAGCATACTTCCAAAGTTGTGGCAAAATGGCTTAAGGACAACAAAGTCAAGGTATCGGAGTGGCCATCACAAAGCCCTGACCTCAAACCTATAGAAAATTTGTGGACAGAACTGAAAAGCATGTGTGAGCAAGGAGTCCTACAAACCTGACTCAGTTACACCAACTCTGTCAGAAGGAATGGGCCAAAATTCACCCAACTTATTGTGGGAAGCTTATGGAGGGCTACCCGAAACGTTTGACCCATGTTAAACAATTTAAAGGCAATGCTACCAAATACTAATTGAGTGTATGTAAACTTCTGACCCACTGGGAATGTGATGAAAGAAATAAAAGCTGAAATAAATAATTCTCTCCTAACTGACCTAAAACAGGTTCAATTTTTACTTGAATTAAATGTCAGGAATTGTGAAAAACAGAGTTTAAATGTATTTGGCACTGGCACACTGGCATACACACACACGCACGCACACACGCACGCACACACACATACACACACACACACTCAGTATTTAAAGTAATGCAGTGTAATAATTTGTTGTGTGTGTGTCCACCTGACCAGTGGACTACACGTTGCAAATGTACAGTATAATCTATACATAATTGTTTTAAGAAACATTAATACACTATTACATTGACACTGAAGGAATAAGGTGTCTGTAGATTTTGCCCCTGCCTGAGCATAGCTATCCGCTCCTTCCTCATGGTTGTAGGACCAGCCAGTCAAAGGGAATTATGACAAACCTTACAACAGATGATTCTCACCTCCTCAGTCCCCAGTGGTGCAATGCTGGCAGATATTCCTTTGTTTCTTCATTTGGAAGTAGGAAGCCTTGTCTAACTTAATAAGTGTTAAATCCAGCATGTAAATTATTAAAACTGGGAATTATGTCTTGTTAGGCGGGGGCTAATGCAATGAATTCAATCCACATCTGGTTTTGCAGTTATAATACGGGTGGGAAGCAATCTCCGATCTTTAGATTGCATGGGAACACAGTGATTTTTGGTCAGAGAGCATGGATGTGCATGTGTGGGGTGTTGGTACCATAAAGAAGAGCATTTGCATTATCTTTCAATCAGAACAAGTTTACTTGTTGAGCGTTTACCCCTTGTAGCCATTGTTAATCTGAAGTAGTGAAGTTTTAAAGGAAAGGTCATGCGGATCGGCCGCAAAAGTGTTTCTAATCAGAGCAGACAGGCTTGCAAAGCTCCGCTGTAATTACAATCTAATTAGCAGGCAGCAGACAGAATCCGGCATGCCATTTAACATCAATAATTTAACCCTTCACAGGCGCTCTACAAAGAACATGTACTCCACAGCCCAAAGAGAAGCAGATGCTAGAGTGAACACATTGGATATCCCCTACCTCCTTTTTTTCCATATAAGGTCAGTAAATGTCAATTGGAGAGAGTTAAAATTCCTAAAGAGGGACTCGGCTGAAAATGAGTCCTCATTTGGACCTCCTCCATAAAAGCCCAATCCATCTCAGATAAATATTACATTCTGATTATGTATAAATATGAGACTGATTATGACCCTTATCATCATCAGTGGCTATAGTTTCCACCAGATTATCACATAATTCATTCAAATAGGAGGGCAAATAGGCCCTTAAATTTAAGAGGGAGACAGTTTGATTATTCCAGGAGGAAAAGCACCAATCAGTTTCTCAGTCACATGGACAAGGAGCTGACAGATACAGAAGTAATCAGTAATCAGAAGTAGTCAGAAGAATATGGGAATATTGCAGAAGCAGATTTCTATTTGATTCATTTGGTCTGGTTATTGAAAGGCCTGTCGCTCAGGGTTGCTTATCTGGTGCGATAAAATGGAATTCTACTTTTGGTGTGTCAGTTTTATACCTTATAAATCAAATATTGGCATTGTGTTTACTGTAGAATTATAAAGAGGAGAGAAACATGGTTCTCCTCCAAATGAGAAAACATTTGAAATGATACAGAACAGTAGAAAATGAAAGGGGCTATGTGTTGGCAAGAGATGGGGGGGAAGAGAGTAGAAGGTAGAGAGAGAGAGAAGGTGAGGAGACAGCGAGAGAATGGAGAGAAGGGAGGTGGTGAGGTCTTGTCAGTAGGTGTCTCTCTGTTTTAATGAAAGATTACTGTCACACTGCGAACAGACCCACTCTGAATAGGTCCACTGCACAGTATCATCTTGACATGAAATTGTTTACAGACATTTGGAGATATTCTTGCAAAAAGCACTTTGACAGGGGTAGCCATGCTGAGAGTTTGAACACAGGCAAATAGGATTTCAGAGACAGATCCCTATTACTTTGTGAATAAGGTTGTTTGTAGTAGAAAAGTGAGCTTTTCTGTTAGCCAATTGAGTGGCTGATATTACATTTTTTTCTCTGCCCCTCCCTTGCTCTTGGTGCACCTGACTGGCACTGATAGAATAAATATTGACTGGGGCAGGCAGATTAGGAGGCTGAGGTCTATGGGTCTGGCTCTGTGCTGCCAGGAGTCAGGGCCTCCTCCCAGGCCCCTGTCTGTCCCAACGTCCCTGTCTCTCTCTGTCTCTCTGTCTCTGTCTGTCTGTCTGTCTGTCTGTCTGTCTGTCTGTCTGTCTGTCTGTCTGTCTGTCTGTCTGTCTGTCTGTCTGTCTGTCTGTCTGTCTGTCTGTCTGTCTGTCTGTCTGTCTGTCTGTCTGTCTGTCTGTCTGTCTGTCTGTCTGTCTCTCTGTCTCTCTGTCTCTCTGTCTCTCTGTCTCCTTGCTGGAGGAACACACCTTGGCCTTGTCTGCCCTTCCCATTACAGTCTCCATTCTGACTAATACTGTTGAGAGATATTTAAACACAACTCTAATAAGAAGCACATTGGTCCTCTCTCCTCCTCCCCATATGGGCTCAAACAATGAAAAGGCAAACACTCCTACACAAACATTTTCTCTTCTGATATGATGAGTGCGTGGTAAGTCAATCTTGCTCACACTCATCTGAAGATAATATTATAATGAGTAAGTAGATGTTTATATCATGTAAAAAATAATGTAACCCTCTAGATGTGTCTCTGATCATAGTCCTTTTTTGTACAGAGATTGAAAATCTCCTCAGAGCCAAAATGTTGTTTCACCGACATGAAGCACGTCCACCTATGTGATGAATTTATTGTTCTTCTATAATAGAATGTTAGTTGCAACACGGCTGTTATGTTTTTGAGCATGCTTCCTAGCAAGGTCTGTTATTGTTACTGCTTTGGCCTGCTTCATACCCAACATATTATGGCCCTGCTGAGCAGCCAATCACCTTCTTTGTAAGTGCACCTCTGGGTCACATGCACACCTCTCAGTCACATGCACACCACAGGAGGTTGGTGGCACCTTAATCGGGGAGGACAGGCTCGTGGTAATGGTTGGAGCAGAATCAGTGAAATGGTATCAAATACATCAAACTTTGATGCCATTCCATTCCCTCAGTTCCAGCCATTATTATGAGTCGTCCTCCCCTCAGCACCCTCCACTGATGCACACACATACTGTACATGCGTACACACACACATGCACAGTCACACACACATGCACACACACTTACATGCAGGAAAATCAAACCAAGGTTATTGCACATTAATTTAACTTTGGTATATGGCCACTGTTTGAAATTAATAAGGCCACCTTTTTAAATGCCGGGTTATCAGCTTCATAAAACAAATGCAGGGCAATTCCTCCCCCCCCTCCCTCCCTCCCCTCCTCCCTTGATATATGAATTTTTGACCAAATGTCCCCTCTTGACTACTGTAACGAGGTATGATGTATTGAGCTTTGGCTGTTGCCATGGAGACCCCATTCCCCTGTTACTTGTCATTAGAGCACAAACAAGCACTGGCATCTAATGTCATTCCAGTCAACATGAGGGAGAGCGATGAGAAAGGGAGAGAGTGTGTGTGTGCTGGGATCTCTCTCCCGCTCCTCAGTGAGAAAATGGCTTGCTGCATATAATGTTTTGGTTCCATTCCCTTTCTGGTGTGCTCAGGGCGGGGGAGTTGGGAAGAATATATAGCAAGAATGGAGTGTGTACCTCCTACCCTGTCTCCTTCTAACCTTTCAATGATTCAAGGTAGGACTGCAGATGAGTCAGGATGTCTTGAAATAATTGCCTGTTCCTGTGATTCTCTCTAGTCCTTTTCTTCCCTTTCTACACCGTCTCGTCCGTCTCTGCTTCTAAGGAACAATTGGGTCATTTTCTCTAGATGGTCGAGGAAATCAAGACGCACCTCTGGTATACAAACAAAAGGACATTGACACAATTTAACATATGGTAGCAGACATTTCTGTATGAAACATTTTGGACTGTTCCCGTTACATACAATTGTGTAGGAGGCATTGCATAGTACATACAGTGAAAACAATATATAGGTGTACTGTGCAATCCAGTTGCTGTAGACAATTAGTAAGACTGGATAAATGTTCAGGGACAGTGAAAAGAGTTTGTAATGTTCAATAACTAGTTAATATTCATCAGAGAAAGATGCTCATAAGCGTTGAGTGAACTGTTGAACTGGTCTGCCTCTGGTGTTCAATGGTGAAAGATCTCTGGTTGGTGATATGCTGAATATGAACTACAGTATTCTACTAACCAAGTAAATTGAACAATAACTCATATGCAAGGTACTGAACAAGAAAAATCATGAAGTGAAATGCAATAGAAGGATATTATCAAAAATGAGAAAATCTACTGGTGTTTTTTCAGCACTGAGATTATTTTTGGCTGTGGACAGGTAACAATACTGTAGTTATAGTGCCAGTGGTGCAGTAGCTTTCAGATGCTCTATTCTTTGCTTCAGGTTTAATCAGACACTGTTGTTCAGTCTGGTTGTCTTGGGATGAAAGTATGTGCCGTGTTTTCAGATGTTCCCTTTCCCCTCATTTCCGTTTTAATCAGGCACTGCTTTCTAGTCCTGTTGTCTCGGGGTGAAAGTGTAGCAGCATTCCTCCCTGTCTTCTCTCTGAACATAATCTCTTCCTCACACAAAACATTCATCTACCTTATTTTCTCTCTGTGTTGCTACTTTATTTATTCCAGGTGTTAAGGCCCTGTCTCGCTCACAGGCAGATGTGTTAGGAAAAAATGGCCTTTGTTTGGAGTTGTGCTGTTTTTCAAAAGGAAATATTCTCTTGGCTCTGTTCTCTGAAGACTTGAATAGACAGAGAAAACTAGAAAGAAAATTAGGTGAGAGAAATTGAGTGAGAGAAACAGAGATATATATATATAGAGAGAGAGATACATTAACAGACAAGGTAAAATAATTTTGCCCTACAGCCACGGCCATTGAGGCATCTATGTTAGTTTTGGACAGGAGATCTATGAAGTGGTTGTCTTGGCAACATATGTGCGGCAACGTTTATATGGCTTGAGTTTTGGCATTTGCTATAAGAACTTCCACAATTGAAGACCATTATTACATGAATACAACACAGGTCTATCTCAGGTTTCTGTTCACAGTGCTTCCACTGGCAGAAACAAACTCTGTGACCTGTGTAGTACTGGTACAAACCACAAGCAACACAATCATAGAGAATTATAATGCTTTGCTTGGATTATAGAGACAATGTCACTGATGTATCAATTCGATCAACTGCATACCCAATATATCACACTTCATCTGAATAATGTAAGGATTAATGACAGATTAAAAAACACATTAGGTCTGTGGGTATGGCAGAATTATCCTGTTTTGTGTGTGTGTCAAAATGAAAAGGACTCTCTTAAACCTTTCCCACATCTCCCCTCTGGACTTTCTCCCTTTTCCTGTAAGGAACTAAACTGAGATCCCATGTACTTGCAATGAAAAGTGACAGGAAATTGACTAAAACATTGGAAATCAATGGAAAGTAAATGCGCTCCTTAAGTACAAGTGAACAGCGGAGAGCGGCCTTATGTCTACCCCTCTCTCTCCCTCTCTATCTCTTCCTTCCTCTCTCCTTTTTACCTTTCTCTCCCTCTCTCCCTCTCTCACACACACACTCCCTATCTCACTCCCTCCATCTCTGTCTCAGGCTGAGTCAATACCTGTACACAGTCGAGAAAAGATAGCTGATACGGCTTGTTAGTGGCTGGTGTGTGTGTGTGTGTGTGTGTGTGTGTGTGTGTGTGTGTGTGTGTGTGTGTGTGTGTGTGTGTGTGTGTGTGTGTGTGTGTGTGTGTGTGTGTGTGTGTGTGTGTGTGTGTGTGTGTGTGTGTGTGTGTGTGTGTGTGTGTGTCCGTCCAAATGGAGCAGTAAAGACAATCTATTCCCCAGTGCGGAGGCCAGGTCATTGTAAAGGATGCAGAGGAAGTGCCAAGGGAGTACTTCCAGCTGTGCTTGGCCATACGTTGCTCTGATTGGCTACTGTGATGAGGGATAGGTCATGTAGGCCTACCAGCCATCTCCTTTAAAGATGCACTCCGGGATCTTAAGCATAATACATTTCTAACATATTGCACAAATTGGATTCGTAACATATCCCACGAATTGCAAAATTCATATGATATCATACAAACTGCAAAATTCGTAACATATCACACAAAATGGATGACGTAGTACACAATTGGATGATGTAGTAAACAAAAAACGGGGACACGTTTTGGCTCATGAGCACCACATTCAAAACTATTGGCTGAAATTATACAAAAGTTTGAGAGTGCATCTTTAAGTCACAGGTTTACCTTAAAGGAGATGCTCAGTACAGGTAGCCAAAGAATCTGTCTGACAGAGAACGGGGCGTTACGGCCATGATGTGTTGGGTTAGTTCAGTTCAACCTTGGTCTCTGAACACTGGGTCCCAGATGGTTAAGAGAATAGCAGTCCCTAATGCCATTTAACCCTTTCATCTGGGGACCTCTTAGCCTGAGGCACAGGGCGTATGCACTTGACATCTGCTCTGATGGGCTTTTATTGTCGAGGCTCCTGGCAAATTTTGGGCTGGATAATTTATACAACCACTCAGATGAACCATCAAAACCACAGATTTAATTGGATATAAAAGAATGGTTCAGAATAGAATGGAACAAAACAGAAGAGAGTAGAATCTTATAGAATAATAAGGATCTCGGAAACCAGGGTGTTTTCAGCAGTATACAATTGCAGTATACTTAAAATTACCATTTAAAGCACAGAACATAATATAGCCTACAATTAAAAGCATATATCCAATGGTTATGTTCAATCTGGGAGAGGAGCCCTAGAGCCTGATTGTGTTGCTTTCCTCTCCCCTTCAGAAGGAAAGGGCCACATACAGATATCAATTATTTTCAAACGTATCATTTAGAGTTAGCAGCAAGGCACCTTTTGCAACAGAGAAGAAATATAACAAATAAGAGAGTGTGGGAAGGAAACGGGCATGTGGGCGTAGTTGTGAATGTGCCAAAGCGAAGGAAGCATACGTTGGAGGCAAAATCAAAACAATAAAGCTGATTTATACTTCTCCAAATGATGTTCCTGTAATCGAGTCAATTCTCTCCAAATCCATTTACCATGTTTGGAGAATGAGGCCCCGGGAGCGCTTTGATGATGTAATGCCCCATACAGGTTTAGAAGACTTTATTCTTAATCCAGACCTCCGTTGTCCCACAGGACATCAATGGGGGTGGTGCCAGATCAATAGCATTACATACAAATCTATGTCACTTTCCCACCAAACTGTGCTGGCACATGATCTATCTCCCTGCCAGCTGCCAAGCCAACTTCCACAGCAGGGCAAAGCAGGCTAGCTGACTCCAATAGACACTCACAATGGTAAACACATACATACTTCTGTCTTAGTTAATGAGAGGGACAACCAGAAAACATTGAAGGAAAAGAAAAGGTTTGCATACAAAATACAATATTAAATCATATTGCACATGAAATATGGAATACTTTGCTATATTTTTTTTTACAAATGTGTCTTGGGTATTACTTTCATGTTTTTTTAAAGAGGAGTACATATGTTAATACTAGCTTTTTCACATGAAAGCTGTTATATATTATATATGAAGAAAGGTTAACAGTCTAAATATGTGGATTGTATAAAGAGAGAATGGGGATTGTGGGTAAAGAGCCCTGAGGAGTTGTGTTTTATGGTTCCTGGCTGTGGGACTATGTGTTTCCATGTTCACTGTGTAACGCCTGTGCTTTCATTACAGATAGAAGCATCATCTGGGGAAACCATGGTTTAGGTGAAACAAAAATTAGAGAGAAGACCTTGCTGTCAAAACAAGCGGAAAGGATACATATAAACAAGGATCTTTATTTAAATAGGTCCCCTCTGTCATCTCCCTCATCTACCCCCCCTCCTGCACAGACTGGTATGAGTGTAACCACATAGGGGTTAAATCCATTGCACCATAAAACCGGAGCTGTTCATAAAATGGAGGAATAAGAAGCAGAAATAATATTTCAAGTATGATTAGTTCATCCGCAGGGCACCTTGTGCGATTGAGAAAGGGGGTGAGAGGGGAGGGGGCATTGTGCACGGCGAGCAGTAAATTATATCTAGCCTTTGAATGATTCCTGCAGATCCTATTACGACAGTGAGGAGGGGGTGGAGGGGGTTGGAAGGGGTTGGGGGGAGAGAAGGGGCAGTTGGGAGAGAGAGAAGCAGCAGAACGAATCGGATGAATTCTGTTTCCAGCTGTCTGAATGGGGGTGGGGGGAGGGGTTGGGGGGTGATGTGTGTTGGGGGCCAGTAGCAGCGGGGAGGTTGGCTAAGGGATGGGCAGGGAAGGGGTGAGACAATAAAATATGCATTTGTTCCCGATCCAAAAACACTGTCATGTTAACATACACTTACCAAAACACACACAAAATATATTTTTTCTTTGTTATTCACTCCATCTCTCCTGTTCCCACCAGCTCCCTTCAAAATGAGGAAAACAAAGTGTATGTATCCATCTTCTATCTCATTTGAACAGTCCCCCGCCCTCTGCTGCTGTGTACCCTGAATATTTGAGAGGCTCTTGTCTCCCATTCGTCATCTTGACTAGTGAAATAGTAGCTGACACTAGCCGTTGCGTTAGTGTGCTGCTGCTGGAGATTGCCTTCGCAGGAGACATTCTGCATTTATTCACCCCACTCCTCTTTTCGGAGAGCAGTCACCCAAATACTGTGCATCATCAGTCCTTTTCCTCTCCAGGCGATTAAAACACACATAAGGAAAATCATCTCTGCAGCACTTTCCAATTGTATGGTGCTCTGTGAAAAGAATATGTATACAGGTAACAGAAGAGGCAATATAGTGCAATTATCTGGATGAACAATAATCATATTTGAGATAACTCTAACAACAGCTTTGGTTGAATCTAACTGCTGCAAAAGTGTGTGTCGGTTACTAGTCCACCATTAGTTCTTACCTGTGTAGGGGAGGAAGACATGTGATGACACAAAGTAAGACTAGCTATATTGTTATTTGATAAGCTGATCAGTTCGATTTAAGACTTATCACTCCAAACCTCAGCAACTCTATGTCAATAATAGCTTACATGTCTGTTTTTAACATGCTTATTACATGCTTGAAATGATGCAATTCAGGATGAAACAACTTTATAATGCTATTCATTAACCATCAATCACGTCTAAAAATAATCCTACTCTCAGAGTGTGTTGAGCGGAGATAGTTTTATAGAAGAATTTACTGACACAACTGTTGACATCAGTCACTTGTTCCAGGAGCTCAACATTCTCTGGGTATGAGATATGTAAACAGGTGAGCTCTGATGAGATATGATCCTGTCGACCAGCATCACATTACACTACAGATGTAGGATCTTAATTTGAGTCACCTTGAATTATTATGTAGATTATATATAATGAACATTTTTGTAGGGGTTGATACTGTACATTTTTCGTAAGGGAAAATCAAGCATTTCAGGAAAGTTCTCCTGCATCAAGGTGATCAAATTAAGATCCTACATCTGTACATGTTATATGCCAGCTCCTAACCACAAAAATCTGCCCAATGACAGCAATTCCCTAACCACTCACCAATGTACAGAGGGCCTGAGTAGATTCCACTCAGGTTGGGGATCAAATATCACACAGTATCAGTCCCCCACACTACTGTATATAACATGGGAAATAAAGGCTTGTCATATCAACACAAACAAGGAATACTTTCACAGAGCTTACAGTGTGACCCAGAATGAGAGTAGGGAATGGTAGCCATGTGTTTTTACTCATGTAAAATGTGTTAAATTACCTCATGCCTGTCCCTCTTGTCCAATGTCCCTGTTCTGTAAAAGCTGTTGTACTTATTTATTAGAATATTAATTAAGTCCCATTTGAACGCAACGTGTTGGGAAGGATACAAAATGGGTGAGAGGGGCCGGACATTTAACGCAGAACATTAATAATAACAGGGGAGGAGCAGGGGGAAATTAAAATGAAGGAGTTCTGCACCCCACCTCCCACTTTAATTGCAAATTTGAATTTCCTATAATGGATTCTGACATCTCAAGTCACCAAAATCCATCATTCTGAAGGGTATTATTCCTCAATTAACCTGTCACCCCACCATGTCCCACGTCTTTCTGCGGGGCCTGTTCAAAAGAAATTAAGAATTTGAATTACCTTCAAATGTAAAGCAGATTGATAATTCACTCTCCCACACACACAGCCTTGTCTCTGCTCTCTGCTTCCTATTCTGACTGCAGCACAGGGCCCTGCTCAGGGAGAGGGCCCCTGGCTGGTAAGACCGCAACTTCTCCATTCATTTGTAGTTCTAACATTTCAATTCATTCCTTGACCTTGACGATTGCGTCTCCTTTTCTGCAGCGAGTAGTGCAGTACACCAACATTCTAATTTTAGCTGGGTTTTATGCAACCTGAGCAGGTTATTCATGCTTTACTAACATAGTAGAGATGAAACATACATAATATCATGAATAGGTCAGGATACGGAGTAATAAAGAAATCACTAATGATGGTAAGAATAAAAAATGGTTGCCCTGATACAATATGCATGCTTTTCTTATATTCAGTGTGTTTCATATGCTATGTGTCACTATATTGCTGTTTTGTCTGAGGTGAACCCCAGCTATCTTTGCTCCAGATGTAGATTTAATGAATAAATCACAGGTTCCTGTTCATCAGTGTAATGAATAGTGTTTCTGCACTCCTGGGTGTCACTGGGATGGTTTTATAGTATGGGTTAGGCCTAGGGAAAGGTCTGCCCCCCAGTGAGCTCGTAAGCTTGGCTTTCACACTGGCTATGCGGTCAAGATCACTCCTACAATAAGCATATCGATTTTGAAATGGGGTTTCTTTGTACAAAAATATGTGTTGTGTAGGCCTATAGTATTCCTTTATAACCGCTGGAATATACACACACATTCTGTAAATTGTCTGCGTAGCTTTTGACCAACGCACATTTTACAGTAATTCTCTCACATGTTCTATCCTGACATTATTGTAGCCTACATTACTACTATTGAACAAACTGCTATATATAAATCATATTAATTCACTATTAAAATGTCTGATTATTCAACGTATCTATGCTACTAGGTATTGTGTAGAGATGGCAACTTGTCATGTGTGGAGCTCCCCATCTCTTAGCTTGACTCTCTAAAACTTATTTCACTGAAACTCAGGTTGAAATTAAATGATAGGGGAAATAAAACAGAAAGGTATTATATGGTTGTCTATTTCTATTGAAGTAAATTGAAATCTTTAATTGTCCATCCTTTTTCCTTTTTCTAGGACATTGTGTTATTGGTTATTGTGTACCACAGTGGAAAGCATGTGCACCCAACATCCTTGAGAGAGAGAGAGCGAGAGAGTGAGAGAGAAAGAGAGAGAGAGAGAGAGAGAGAGAGAGAGAGAGAGAGAGAGAGAGAGAGAGAGAGAGAGAGAGAGAAAGAGAGAGAGAGAGAGAGAGAGAGAGAGAGAGAGAGAGAGAGATGGAGGACTGTGTACTTCTTTCCCTCCTTCAATCTCCAGCTTTCATAACGAGCTTGACACACAAAAGGAGAAATTAATCAACAACCATTCAAATGCAACCTTGACATTACATGGTTTTCAACATTTTCAACCATTGCAGCAATTACTGTCTTTTATTAGAGTAAAGAGCCATTCACAAAGGGTTCGTTGTGGAACAAAGCCTGACAGCCAGTGTTTCCACACTGCTGATGCTCAGGAAGGTAAAGAGAGAGACGTCTTATTGACAACATCTTGTTTTGCTTTGGAACATTCAAACCTTTGTCTGGATGCTTTTCTTATCAGTGTGATGACAAGTTGTAACAATTATTTATTTCTCAATTAAATACGTTGTCAATTCTTTCCTCTTAATGAGTCAAATGCGTTGTTTTCTTTCCACAATGTGGAATGAGATGTTTTACAAGACAAGAATAGATTACATTCAAAGCACCACTATAATCAACTATCTTGAGTAATGTTCTGTATACAATAGTGCAAAACTGTCACCAGTTAGCAGTGAAGGCTTGGTTCTTTTGTGTTGTAAGATGCCTCTTCAAAAGGACTTATTTGGCCTGTTTCTCGTTTGACAGTCTGAAATCGAGAGACTGCGTGATTAGAGACATATGAGCGATATATTGAGAGGTTTGTGTGTGCTCCTACTAGATTCCACCACCCCCACATCCAAAGAAACAAGCAAAGGACAGGTTTATGGGCTTCGGACAAGAGGAAAGTGTGGAGAGACATGGCAAATGATACTGAGCATAAGAATGAGCTGTAGAGATGGACAGAAAAAAACAGACAAATTAAAAAGATAAGGCACCTGCCTTCTGGCGCAATACAAGACTAGCTGGCAGCCATGTAGCTGTTGATTCTTTTTTTATTTTTGTAATAATTCAAATTTAATTAAAGACTGGGGGAGAAAATGGCCTGAGCTGATGGTATAATGAGTTGCCAAGGGACATCTTTGTAATAATCTCAGTTTGTAACAAAGATGTTGCCAAGTCGTGGTTTGCTTGTGAGTCACTGGGCCTGCGTGGCCACATCCATTGCCCAGAAAAATCCCGCCGACCCTTAGGACTGCATTCCTTTTTACATAATTTTCTGATTTAACTGATTACTGTACTTCATTTTAGCTTTCAGCCCTAATCGACAACAGGAAACTCAGAAGAAAGTGAAATCACAGCATTCGTCATTTGACAACGTCTCATTTATCTTGGAGTGATGTTCAGTTTTTAAATTGTGCAGGAGCTACCTGGAGCCAGGCTCCTGCACCTTGGGTCACAGAGAGAGCTAGGCTCTAGCACTTACAATTCCAACGAGAAAAGTATGATAAAAAGTATGATAAACCAAGGTTAGGGTTTGGGTTGACATAAAAGCTAGGGTTAGGGTTGAAATGTTTGCAAATTTATTGAAAATGAAATACAGAAATATCTCATTTACACAAGTATTCACATCTCTGAGTCAATACATGTTAGAATCACCTTCAGTAGTGATTACAGCTGTGAGTCTTTCTGGGTAAGTCTCTAAGAGCTTTGCACACCTGAATTGTACAATATCTGCACATTATTCTTTAAAAAAAATTCTGTCAAGTTGGTTGTTGATCATCGCTAGACAGACATATTTAAGTCCTGCCAAAGATTTTCAAGACAATTTAAGTCCAAACTGTAACTTGGCCACTCAGGAACATTCAATGTCGTCTTGGTAAGCAACTCCAGTGTACATTTGGCCTTGTGTTTTAGGTTATTGTCCTGCTGAAAGGGGAATTCATCTCCCAGTGTCTGGTGGAAAGCAGTGTCCTTCTTTGGACACTGTGCTGCTAACAAACCTCTAAACGAGTTTCAACGCCATACAACTCTCCTTCTGTGGCCTCCAACTGCTCTTAAATGCTAGTAAAACTAAGTGCATGCTCTTCACCCGATTGCTGCCCGCACCCTCCCACAGGACTAGCATCAGTACCCTGGACGGTTCTGACTTAGAATACGTGGACAACTACAAATACCTAGGTGTCTGGTTAGACTGTAAACTATCCTTCCAGACTCACATTAAGCATCTCCAATCCAAAATTAAATCTAGAATTGGCTTCCTATTTCGCAACAAAGCCTCATTCACTCATTCCGCCAGACATACCCTCGTAAAACTGACTATCCTACCGATCCTTGACATCGGCGATGTCATTTACAAAATAGACCCCAACACTCTACTCAGCAAACTGGATGTAGTCTATCACAGTGCCATCCGTTTTATCACCAAAGCCCCATAAACTACCCACCACTGCGACCTCTATGCTCTCGTAGGCTGGCCCTCACTACATATCCGTCGCCAAACCCACTGGCTCCAGGTCATCTATAAGTCTTTGCTAGGTGAAGCCCCGCCTTATCTCAGCTCACTGGTCACCATAGCAACACCCACCCGTAGCACGAGCTCCAGCAGGTATACTGCACTGGTCATCCCCAAAGCCAACACTTCCTTTGGCCGCCTCTCCTTCCAGTTCTCTGCTGCAAATGACTGGAACGAATTGTAAAAATCTCTGAAGCTGGAGTCTTATATCTCCCTCTTTAACTTTAAGCATCAGCTGTCAGAGCAGCTTACCGATCACTGTACCTGTACACAGCCCATCTGTAAATAGCACACCCGACTACCTCATCCCCATATTATAACTTACCCTCTTGCTCTTTTGCACCCCAGTATCTCTACTTGCACATCATCATCTGCACATCTATCACTCCAGTATTAATGCTAAATTGTAATTATTTTCGCCTCTATGGCCTATTTATTGCCTACCTCCCTAATCTTCTACATTTTCACACACTGTACATAGATCTTTCTATTTTTCTTTTCTTTTGTGTTATTGAATATATGTTTGTTTATGTGTAACTCTGTGTTGTTGTTTTTGTCGCACTGCTATGCTTTATCTTGGCCAGGTCGCAGTTGTAAATGAGAACTTGTTCTCAACTGGCCTACCTGGTAAAATAAAGGTGAAATAAATAAAAATATTGATACAGTGGTCTTCACCATGCTCAAAGGGATAACCTGTGTCTGCCAATAGGTGCCCTTCTTTGCGAGGCATTGGAAAACTTCCCTGGTCTTTGTGGTTGAATCTGAGTTTGGAATTCACTGCTTGACTGGGGGACCTTACAGACAATTGTGTGGGCTACAGAGATGAGGTAGTCATTCAAAATATCATGTTAAACACTATAATTGCACACAGAATCCATGCAACTTATTATGTGACATTTTTACTCCTGAACTTATTTTGACTTGCCATAACAAAGGGGTTGAATACTTATTGACTCAAGACATTTCAGCTTTTCATTTTTTATTAATTGGTTAAAAGAAATCTAAAAACATAATTCCACTGACATTATGGGGTATCGTGTGTAGGCCAGTGACACAAAATCTCAATTTATGTCACACAACAGAATGTAGAAAAAGTCAAGGGGTGTGAATAATTTCTGAAGGCACTGTATATAAAAAAAACATTTAAAAAACTACAACTAAAGACACACAAATGTACACACATTTCAGAAGCAATACAACTAAAGAATAATAATGTGAGGGTGTGTGTAGAGTAGAGGTCGACCGATTATGATTTTTCAACGCCGATATCGATACCGATTATTGGAGGACCAAAAAAGCCGATACCGATTAATCAGATGATTTTTTAAATGTTATATATATATATATATTTGTAATAATGACAATTTGGTTTAAATAATGCAAAAACACAGTGTTGGAGAAGAAAGTAAAAGTGCAATATGTGCCATGTAAAAAAGCTAACGTTTAAGTTCCTTGCTCAGAACATGAGAACATATGAAAGCTGGTGGTTCAATATTCCCACTTCTTCTATTCCCAGTTAAGAAGTTTTAGGTTGTAGTTATAGGAATTATGACGCGTCGACTATTTATCTCTATACCATTTGCATTTCATATACCTTTGACTATTGGATGTTCTAATAGGCACTTTCGTATTACCAGCCTAATCTCAGGAGTTGATAGGCTTGAAGTCATTAACAGCGCTGTGAAGCAAGCATTGCTAAGAGCTGCTGGCAAACGCAGTAGAGTTTGAATGAATGCTTACAAGCCTGCTGCCGCCTACCACTGCTCAGTCAGACTGCTCTATCAAATCATAGACTTAATTATAATATAATAAACACAGAAATACGAGCCGTTGGCCATTAATATGGTCAAATCCGGAAACAATAATTTCAAAAACAAAACGTTTATTCTTTCAGTGAAATACGGAACCGTTCCGTATTTTATCGAATGGACGGCAACCCTAAGTCTGAATATTGCTGTTACATTGCACAACCTTCAATGTTATGTCATAATTATGTTAATTTCTGGCAAATTAATTCGCAACGAGCCAGGAGGCCCAAACTGTTGCATATACCCTGACTCTGCGTGCAATGAACGCAAGAGAAGTGACACAATTTTCCTAGTTAATATTGCCTGCTAACATTAATTTATTTTAACTAAATATGCAGGTAAAAAAATATACATCTGTGTATTGATTTTAAGAAAGGCATTGATGTTTATGGTTAGGTACATTCGTGCAACGCCCCAGTGGCATTACATTAGTAATACCAAAAGCTTACCTTGACTTGGAAGAGTTCCAGTGTTGTGTTGGAAAGTCATAGCCAGCTAGCTAACATAGCATCCCTCTGTTTGAGCAGGGTGTTTCAGTAGGCTAAACTAGCTAGCTGCATTTGCTAGCTAAGTAAGTGAAACTGAAAGTGAAAAAATGAGGAAATCTCTCTCTCTCTCTCTCTATTTCCCTTTTGCTTCTCCTTCATTTTGGAAGAAATTAATATGTTCAAAACTGTTCAACTAACCACCACATTTTATACACTGCAGTCCTAGCTAGCTGTAGTACTAGATTAATTCTCTGATCCTGGGTGGACAACATGTCAGTTCATGCTGCAAGAGCTCTGATAGGCTGGAGGACGTCTTCCGGAAGTTGTCATAATTAATGTGTAAGTCTATGGAAGGGGGTGAGAACCATGAGCCTCCTAGGTTTTGTATTGAAGTCAATGTACACAGAGGAGGAAGGAAGCTAGCTGTCCTCGGACTACACCATGGTGCTACCCTACAGAGTGCTGTTGAGGCTACTGTTGACCTTCTTTGCAAAATAGTGTGTTATTTATTTTTTACCCCCCAATTAGTAGTTACAGTCTTGTCCCATCACTGCAATTCCCCTACGGACTCGGGAGAGGTGAAAACACAACCCTGCCAAGCCGCACTGCTTGTTGACACACTGCTCACTTAACCCGGAAGCCAGCTGCACCAATGTGTCGGAGGAAACACTGTCCAGCTGTTGCTGGACAGCCACAAGGAGTCGCTACAGCACGATGGGACAAGGTAATCCCAGCCAGCCAAACTCTGCCCTAATCCGGACGGCGCTGGCCAATTGTGCACCGCCTCATGGGTCTCCCGGTCACGACACAGCCTGGGATCGAACCCGGGTCTGTAGTGACACCTCAAGCACTGTGATGCAGTGCCTTAGACCACTGTGCCACTGGGGAGGCCAAAAATAGTGTTTTAATAAATTATTTGGTTACGTGATTATATTTAATATAGTTTCATCTAAAAAGGATAACTTTTTTAATGTTTTACAATTTATATTTTTATGAAATTCACTGAGGAGGATGGTCCTCCCCTTCCTCCTCTGAGGAGTCTCCACTGACTGGGATGTGAACATTAAGCTACTGTTAGGATTAGGGTTGAACATAAGGCTAGTGTCAGGCCTACACTCTTAGAAAAAAGAGTTCCAAAAGGGCTCTTTGGCTGTCCCCATAGGAGAGCCATTTTTGATTCCAGTTAAAACATTTTTTGGTTCCAGGTAGAACAATTTTGGGTTCCATGCAGAACCCTCTGTGGAAAGGGTTCTACATAGAACCCCAAATGGTTCTACTTAGAAACAAAAGGGTTCTACCTGGGACCATCAAGGGTTCTTCAAAGGGTTCTCTTATGGGGACCACCAAATAAACCTTTTAGGTTCTAGATAGCACCTTTTTTTCTAAGTGTGTAGCATAACCCTAACCCTAATCTTGGCATAAGCCAAATATGGCTCCTCCACATTTGAATTCCCATTCAACCCCTGGTGATATCCAAAATGAGAGACATGACGCTATTATCACCAAGAGCAGAGATGGCACAAGGCAACAACACAAGGTAAACAACAGTACGTCAACCTAAAAACAGAAGACACTTTTAACTAAAGCTGTCAACACATAGACCTATTTGCATGCAGTGCTTCCACTAGATTCCTGCTCAAGAATATTGACAAGACATTGCAATGTCAAAGGTGATTATTTCAAAACGTGAAAAATAAGGAAAGGCTTTTATTGAATCTCACAAATTTGCACAAATTCCAGCCTCTGAGGCATCAGCCTAATCCGAACTAGTTGTTACACAATCCACTAAACTCTGCAGGTGATTATGTTGCACAGCATTCAATAGTCTACTGTGAAGTGATTAAAGCCTGTCTCTCCTGGACTGGTGATAATCAATCTAACCTTCATACATTGACTATTTATCCAACCAGAACATTTACTGCATATGCAGAAAATTAATAAGACCTGGAAATTGATAAATACAATGGATAGTGGCATGATATGCACAGAATAGGTAGAACAACAAGGTGTGTGTAAAATTTCCTTTGAGATTATCAGGAAAGGTTATGGATGAATGTGATTTGCAAGCAGCTTTTTATTGGTTTGTGTTGCACTGCATTAGCAAAACAGAGATCTCACAGGCATGCAATATTGTCTTTGTGAATTAAACAGTTTCCTCTGGGCAAGCAGATTTTAACAATTTGTCCAGTTCCTGTTGTGACGCAGGGTCTTATAAATGTTTATGAGGCTCAGAAGCTCTGCAGTTCACAGCACATTATAAGAAATAATATTGTTAGCAATCAGTTTCAGTATCTCTTATTCATCATGCACCCTGATAGCCGTTTAAGGCCATGGAGTTTAAGGCAGGAAACAAATATGCTCATAATAAACAGGAATAGAGGGAAGGCAATTTTCAAGTCAATAATCTAGTAATATAGCAATCATGCGGCTTTCAGCACGCTTTGCCTTATGATTCTCAACATGAACACATTCCAAGCTTTCTGAGCAGAGAGGAGCAGCATATAACTATCAATATATTCTGCCCATTACTTTCTATTCTTCATGAAACAAAGGACCTTTCGAAATTCAATTTCAATAAAGTGTCCTATATTTGCAAGGGAAAGAGGTTCCAAGGAGATGAAACCACTGTGCAGGCAGAATGTTATGAGAACATCAGACCACATGGGCTATTTTCAGTTGTAAGGGCCAGACATAAAAAGCAAAGTGTGATATCACTGACCATACCTGGAATAAGGTGCAAGTAAAACAATTATAATAACACACAATCTGGACATTCCATTTTCGGATCTGTACAGTAGTACAGGTACAGTGGTAGCCTATAGAGAAATCTGGAATAGATAATCATTTCGTTTTTTGTTGCTTTTAATATTGCATTTAGCATTATACATGTGTGACTGTCACTAAAACAAATAGTTCTACTTTAATTCATCACTACCTAAAGAGGTTGTCACACTCAAACGACATTTGCATCTGCCAGTCCCAAACGACAAAGGACAACAAAGGGGACAGTCCAACCGACAGTAATGCACGCTCGTCATAACCCAACCGCTAGTTAGCTGTGCAAGTTTCCATGGAAATCTGGGACTTTCACTCCCAAAACAAAATTGGTTCACGCCTCCTCGTGGCAATGTTTACACTGTGATTGGTTCTAAAGACAACGCGCTACGCAAAATCATTGCCCGATTGGCTAGTATCTATGTTGGAAGTGGAACTGACAGGATGTGCAGGTGCAGAAGCGGGAGATGGGGGCTTCCAGGCGGGTAACGTCAGAATGTGGTGACAGCGGATAAAAACGAAACATAATAAGTTTACCACTGCATTTATAATGCAAAGTAGAAGGGAGACTTTCACTTGCTGAACGACATGAGGTTGATTAAATCTGTGCAAGGCGTCTCATATAGCCACTTGGCATATCCGAAACCGAATGAAATGATAAGCAGCTGGAGTGCAACAGGTAACGTTAGCTAGCTAACGTTACATTATTATGAAGACAACACAACTATGTTGACGTTAGCTAGCCAGCTAACGGAATTAGCCAAATAATTATATAGCTATAAGCTAACGTTACTTATTTGGCTGTCAACGTTAGGCGACCTCGTAGTCTTTCATGAAGTTGATACTGCCTGTGGGTTTATAGCCATATCCTGGAAAACACTTTTGTCACTGTTTGTCAAAGTAGCTAGCTGGGTTGCTGCTACTATCTATCCATCTCACTCAGGAGATCTAGCTGAGGCTCGTGATGCAAAACACTGCCACAAAGATTTGAAATGAAGTTTGTGCCTCAGATAGGTGCGTGCTGTTTGCAGTTTGTGAAGTTAGCTAGTTCTAAATGTAATTTAAATGCATTAGCCTGATTTGTTAATGAACTAAACATTTTATACAAACTTGTTGCTAAACCTCCCGTTAAAGGGATGTTTTATCTCTTTCTCACTCTCTTGCTCTCCTCCTTGCTCCTTGCTTTCTCTCTCCATCTCGACCTGGAGTTGGTTCAATCTAATCCAGAATATGACTTGGTCAGAAGTGAGATAAAAAAGATTGGGGGTGGTGTTGTGTAAACATCAATATGAATTAAATGGACAGCACCACCTCTATCAAGATCATCCTCCAGGTCAAGGCTACTCAGCAGCAAGATATGATTTATTCTCATTTCTTTTTTCATTACTTATTTTCCTTTCCATGATTTCAGAAGATTTTGATGCAGCTCACTCACACATACCCACAAATAGAGTTGTTTTAAACCTCTGAGTTTTGGGCATTTTCATTTGTTCTTTTCCCCAAATCTCACCTGCTCCTTTGGTGCACAGTTTCTCTTTATCTGCCATTGTTATAATTTATTAGTTGTCGGAGTGAAATGTGTTTTATAGGCCGCTCCTCAAAGAGAGACTATGCTGCTATGCTCCCTAGATTAATTACTGCTGTTATAGAGAATATAACAAGGCATTGTGGTCTGAAGCAAGGGACTCTGGGTAAGTTTTGCAGCACATAATTAAAAATGATGGAGTGAAAAACAAGGGCTTTACGCACCTGAGGATTCAGGTATGTTATTAAAGCCATTTATTGTGTGGGCTGCTGCACTTCTGGACAGTCACAGTCCCTATGAGAGTAGCTGACGAGCATCAGTGGCCAGCTCAGACACTGATGCCTGCACTGAAATCCCATCCCTTTTTTTTACGGCGTCTCTCTCAACATGGAACTGTAGGCAATGTCACAATTTTCTGTTTTAGTTAAAGGTTTGTCATTGTGTCCATGCATCAGTTGTGTTGATGGTAATATGTGTTTATTTGTGTTGATAGATTACCAGTCAGAAACTCCTGGTGGAATTCCGGACCCTTTACCACGAGCGCCTTCGACGCATTGACCAATCGGATGACAGCCGGGAGGAGGCTCTGCAGGTAAACTGGTAATGGCGGTGGATGTGCTGGGGCAAGTGTGTTATTTCCACTAATGAACCGATCTTGCAATGTGATGCATATGTGTGAGAATAAGCTAGAAAATGGTTAGGCCTACGTTATGATGCAGACACTTAGTGACAGGCCTTTTATGGCAACTGTAACTGCTGGCCCTGCATGTGAAGTCTGAGGAGGGACAACAGACTGGGCCTGACAAGGGCAGGGAGGAAACTTGGTGTTTTAGAGACTTATAATGCTATTAGCCTAGTGCATGGCTGCTAAAATGTATAGTGCCATAATGAAAGTATGACAGGTTGATCAATGTTGTTAAGAGAATTACTGTCTTTACATCAAAAAGCTTTTTGGGTTATTTTTTAACTATCCCATTAAGTGGCCTTTATTGAATATCTTTAGATCTCGGGAAAATGTACCTTTTAGCCGATGCTCATCAGTAAAAGTGGAATAACATATTTGTTATGACGTAAAAAGTAATTTCCCTACCTGTGCATGCTCTTAGTCCTTGTAAGTCTATTACTAATTCATTTTTCTTCTCCTCAACATTTAATTTTTTTTCATATTCATCTCCACTAAAGAATGATGAAAGTGATGAGGATGAGCCAATTCCGCTGCTCTCTCTCTCCCTCTGTGCATGTCATGTCAGTGGCTATGGGATGGGGTTGGCTGTGCACACCTTGAGGACTGGGCTTGATGACGGCTGATGAAAGTTTTAGTGAGCCAAGCCTGTCTCTTTGACTCTAATCACCAGAGGAAAGCTCGTTCTCTCAGAAGTATCCTCTCCATGGTCGAAGCAATGGCGGAGTTTGGAAAAAACACAGCCTCTCATTTTAACTGCATTTATCCTCGGTTTGGGGAAATCCTGTTTGATTCACACGGCCTCTGACAGCCTCGGCTCTGGAAACACAAAACAAGCCTTTTAGAACTCTCTTGTCAAGGATTCAAAGAAGGACTAGTACAGTATATCAACATCTCTATTGCCTATCCTATAATAGTGTTGTTTTGAAAGCAGTGAGCTAAGAGTTTAATTAGATTACATAGCATACACTATCTAATTTACTTGATAATTACCATCAGAGGGGTATGTCAAACTCATTTAGGTGTTTTCAAAATGATCTCTATCCAGTTCTGTATGTTCAAACATGTTTCACTTATTCTGTAGTACGTACAGTGCATTCGGAAAGTATTCAGACCCCTTGACTTTTTCCACATTTTGTTACGTTACAGCCTTATTCTAAAATTGATTTAATTATGTTTTTCCCTCATCAATCTACACACAATACCATATAATGACAAAGTGAAAACAGGTTTATAAACATTAATGCACAAAAAAAACACAAAAACCTTATTCAGTATTCAGAGCCTTTGCTATGAGTCTTGAAATTGTGCTCAGGTGCATTCTGTTTCCATTGGTCATCCTTGAGATGTTTCTACAACTTGATTTGAGTCCACTTGTGATAAATTCAATTGATTGTACCAGTATGTGTGTAGAGGTGTCTCTTGGACCCCATATCTCCTCTCAGTCCCTGGTCCCAGTGGGCCATTTATCTGGCCATATTGAGAAGCCCCAACAGCCTTTGTTTCCAAGTGTCTGTTGTTTCCAAGTGACCGTTTTAGAAACCATTTAGGGAGTGTAAACAGTGGTCCACATTGTAAAAAAGATCCCCTCCTCCCCCTTTCCTACCACAAAGACTTCAGCTACCATGCATTTATAGAGTAACATCTCTTAACCTGACAGAGACTAAAGAGTCGAGCTGCTCCCCAGTGCATTGTGGGTACACAAGCATGTTGGCGATATGAGGTTTCTCTTTGACCAATAGAAGGACAAGCCCAGGCTTGATCAATGTATTCTAACACTCCAAACCTCACAGCTAGTCCTAATCAGTATCTGCAGTGAATAACAGAGAGAAGCTATGTGAGGTCTTTGGCTTTACTGGACATTGTGTGATGTGACTTCTTCCACATTTAAGAAAATAAATGATTTATTACTATATCTCACAAGTGCAGTTATGATCCAGTGGTGTTGAGTGATGCCATCCCTTCAATATCTTCTCAAGGATGATGGGGACTTGGAGAGGGAGTGTGTAAATGAAAGCGGTCATCCCCCTCTTCAAAGGGGGAGACACTCTAGACCCAAACTGTTACAGACCTATATCTATCCTACCCTGCCTTTCCAAGGTCTTCGAAAGCCAAGTTAACAAACAGATCACCGACCATTTCGAATCCTATCGTACCTTCTCCGCTATGCAATCTAGTTTCCGAGCTGGTCATGGGTGCACCTCAGCCACGCTCAAGGTCCTAAATGATATAACCGCCATCGATAAAAGAAAATACTGTGCAGCCGTATTCATCGACCTGGCAAAGGCTTTCGACTGTCAATTACCACATTCTTATTGGCAGACTCAACAACCTAGGTTTCTCAAATGACTGCCTCGCCTGGTTCACCAACTACTTCTCAGACAGAGTTCTGTGTGTCAAATCGGAAGCCTGTTGTCCGGACCTCTGGCAGTCTCTATGGGGGTGCCACAAGGTTCAATTCTCAGGTCGACTCTTTTCTCTGTATGTGTATATCAATGAAGTCACTCTTGCTGCTGGCGATTCTCTGATCCACCTTTACACAGACGACACCATTCTGTATACTTCTGGCAGTTCTTTGGACACTGTGTTAACAAACCTCCAGACGAGCTTCAATGCCATACAACTCTCCTTCCGTGGCCTCCAACTGCTCTTAAATGCAAGTCAAACTAAATGCATGCTCTTCAACCGATCGCTGTCCGCACCTGCCCGCCCGTCTAGCATCACTACTCTGGACGGTTTTGACTTAGAATATGTGGACAACTACAAATACCTAGGTGTCTGGTTAGACTGTAAACTCTCCTTCCAGACTCACATCAAGCATCTTCAATCCAAAATTAAATCTAGAATTGGCTACCTATTTCGCAACAAAGCATCCTTCACTCATGTTGCCAAACATACCCTCGTAAAACTGACTATCCTACCGATCCTTGACTTCGGCGATGTCATTAACAAAATAGCTTCCAACACTCTACTCAGCAAATTGGATGCAATCTATCACAGTGCCATCCATTTTGTCACCAAAGCCCCGTATACTACCCACCACTGCGACCTGTACAGTCATGGCCAAAAGTTTTGAGAATGACACAAATATACATTTTCACAAAGTCTGCTGCCTCAGTTGTATGATGGCAATTTGCATATACTCCAGAATGTTATGAAGAGATGACTTGCAATTAATTGCAAAGTCCTTCTTTGCCATGCAAATGAACTGAATCCCCAAAAAACATTTCCCCTGCATTTCAGCCTTGTCACAAAAGGACCAGCTGACATCATGTCAGTGATTCTCTCGTTAACCCAGGTGTGAGTGTTGACAAGGACAAGGCTGGAGATCACTCTGTCATGCTGATTGAGTTCGAATAAGAGACTGGAAGCTTCAAAAGGAGGGTGGTGCTTGGAATCATTGTTCTTCCGCTGTCAACCATAGTTACCTGCAAGGAAACACGTGCCATCATCATTGCTCTGCACAAAAAGGGCTTCACAGGCAAGGATATTGCTGCCAGTAAGATTGCACCTAAATCAACAATTTATCCGATCATCAAGAACTTCAAGGAGAGTGGTTCAAATGTTGTGAAGAAGGCTTCAGGGCACCCAAGAAAGTCCAGCAAGCGCCAGGACCGTCTCCTAAAGTTGATTCAGCTGCGGGATCGGGGCACCACCAGTACAGAGCTTGCTCAGGAATGGCAGCAGGCAGGTGTGAGTGCATCTGCACGCACAGAGAGGCGAAGACTTTTGGAGGATGGCCTGGTATCAAGAAGAGCAGCAAAGAAGCCACTTCTCTCCAGGAAAAACATCAGGGACAGACTGATATTCTGCAAAAGGTACAGGGATTGGACTGCAGAGGACTGGGATAAAGTCATTTTCTCTGATGATCATTTTCTCTGATGAATCCCCTTTCCGATTGTTTGGGGCATCCGGAAAAAAGCTCCGGAGAAGACAAGGTGAGCACTACTGTCAGTCCTGTGTCATGCCAACAGTAAAGCATCCTGAGACCATTCATGTGTGGGGTTGCTTCTCAGCCAAGGGAGTGGGCTCACTCACAACTGTGCCTAAGAACACAGCCATGAATAAAGAATGGTACCAATACATCCTCCGAGAGCAACTTCTCCCAACCATCCAGGAACAGTTTGGTGATGAACAATGCCTTTTCCAGCATGATGGAGCACCTTGCCATAAGTGGCTCGGGGAACAAAACATCGATATTTTGGGTCCATGGCCAGGAAACTCCTCAGACCTTAATCCCATTGAGAACTTGTGGGCAATCCTCAAGAGGCGGGTGGACAAACAAAAACCCACAAACTCTGACAAACTGCAAGCATTGATTATGCAAGAATGGGCTGCCATCAGTCAGGATGTAGCCCAGAAGTTAATTGACAGCATGCCAGGGCGGATTGCAGAAGTCTTGAAAAAAAGGGTCAACACTGCAAATATTGACTCTTTGCATCAACTTCATGTAATTGTCAATAAAAGCCTTTGACACTTATGAAATGCTTGTAATTATACTTCAGTATTGCAGAGTAACATCTGATAAAAATATCTGAAGACACTGAAGCAGCAAACTTTGTGGAAATTAATATTTGTGTCATTCTCAAAACTTTTGGCCATGACTGTATGCTCTCTTTGGGTGGCCCTCGCTTCGCTTCAGGTCATCTATAAGTCTTTGCTAGGTAAAGCCCTGCCTTATCTCAGCTCACTGGTCACCATAGCAGCACCCACCCGTAGCACGCGCTCCAGCAGGTATATTTCACAGGTAACCCCAAAAGCCAACTCCACCTTTGGCCGCCTTTCCTTCCAGTTCTCTGCTGCCAATGACTGGAAAGAATTGCAAAAATCACTGAAGCTGGAGACTCATATCTCCCTCACTAACTTTAAGCATCAGCTGTCAGAGCAGCTTACCGATCACTGTACCTGTACACAGCCCATCTGTAAATAACACACCCAACTACCGCATCCCCATATTGTTATTTATTTTTTCTGCTCCTTTGCACCCCCGTATCTCTACTTGCACATTCATCTTCTGCACATCTATCACTCAAGTGTTTAATTGCTAAATTGTAATTATTTCGCCACTATAGCCTGTTTATTGCCTTACCTCCCTAATCTTACTTCATTTACACACACTGTATATAGACTTTTCTATTGTGTTATTGACTATACGTTTGTGGAACTCTGTGTTGTTTGTGTCGCATTGCTTTGCTTTATCTTGGCCAGGTCACAGTTGTAAATGAGAACTTGTTCTCAACTGGCCTACCTGGTTAAATAAAGGTGAAATATATAAAAGCCTTGAAAAGACTGCTTTAGCAAAGGCCGCTCTCTCTGTCAATCCACAAGGATCCTAATGCTTGATGCTTCTAACTATGAACTGTGTGTGTGTGTGTGTGTGTGTGTGTGTGTGTGTGTGTGTGTGTGTGTGTGTGTGTGTGTGTGTGTGTGTGTGTGTGTGTGTGTGTGTGTGTGTGTGTGTGTGTGTGTGTGTGTGTGTGTGTGTGTGTGTGTGCTCCTTAGGAGACAGAGAAGATGTTGAGAGAAGGGTGCGATGAAGAACTGTCTGTTTGTGGTTGGCTGATGTGGCAGACGGCGTGCGTTGGGTGATACTTGATCTGATGTTAATGTGCTGCCGTGTGTGAGGGAGGGAGGGAGTGAGTGTTTGACTGAGTGGAGAGAGGGAGAGAGGGGAGATGGGCAGATAATCCCGTCTGCCTGATGAGATTGAAGGCTGGGATTGATTGATCGCCTAATCATAGGAGGAAATGGGCCTGAAAATGAATGGGACTCTGCCCTTGGCTTGCTGTGGAGCTGGGCGGCTGGGTTGCAGGGGATGTTAGCTGCAGCAAGACATGGCCTTAATGTGCAAGGGAGCTGATTTCATTTGTGTCTGATATACAGTTATACGATCCTGGCTAAATGATCAAATAAAAAAAGGAAGAGGGGGAACATGGAAGGGGTGTAAATCAAGCTTTATTGCTGGAATATTACTTTTTCATGCCGTCTGAAATGGATGCTTTGAGAAAGGTGAAAGAATAAAAATCCAATATGAATTTGAATGTGGTGAGGCTGTGTGGTGGCCGAGATAGCCAGCCGCTGTCCTGGATGCAGCTGGGTGGCTGGGTATTGGTGTTATTGGATTATTATTTATGTCATTATGAAGTTTGCATTATCTTCCTCATGGCCAGGATATTTGTTTTATAAAATTGCTCACAGCTGGGAGGCAGGATTATACACCTAAAAGATAGTATTCTGTGTTCTCTCTCTTTCCCACTTTCTCTCTCTCTCTCTCTTATTTTCTCCCCCTCTTTCTCATCCCTCCTGCCCTACCTTTCCTCACACTCTCTCCCTTCTCCCCCCTGCCAGACGTTTCCTAACTCGCTCCCCCTCTCCATCCTCTTTTCCCTTTCACCTGCTCATTCTTTCAAACTGAGGGCAGAATTACTTAACAGAAAGGGGAACCTTTGATGTTGGCAGGACCCATGTTGGTACTCTCAAGGAACCTAATGCTGCTCCTCTCATCTATTAGTCACAGTAAGGACTCCCACATGCGTCTTTGGGGCTAGAGAATTAGCCCAGTGTTTGAAGGGGGAGGGCCTTTCCATGTACGGTCCCCAGTTCACAGGGTGTGTGCTGCCAGTGCCCATCACCACGGGCTGATTGAGCTGGTGGGCTGGGCTTTGCATCAGGGCAGCATCAAACACACCTGTTTGTGTTCTGTTTAAGTGAGGCGGGGCACTTGTCACTTCCACTTCACCTCCATCTCCACTCCTTTAAAAGAGGCTTTGAAAAGCAAATACCCTTCAGTCTGATGGAGCATTTATCTCCATTTCTACCTGACGGCCGACAGAGCCATAATAATTCCTATGTGTCCATCCCGCACTAAATTATCATCTGGGTCCAAACTGTCTGGGCTGTTCTGCAGATAGTCGGCATGTTCCTGCATAGGAATTAGTGTCAGAGCATCCATGTGTCTGGGCTGTGAAGATGCCATGCTAGATCAGAGGTGGCGTATGACTAATAGTACCCCTGGTGTTAGCAGAGCTCTAATATGGTGGGGGGGGGAGGGGGTTGGATGTCATGTGACAGGTTTTGCCCGAACACCCCCTGCATGTCCTGCTTGATGATCAGAGGGGCTGGCTGTCAGAGAGGGGATGGGGCGGGACAGCAAAGGACACAACAGCAAGCGAGAAGAGTTGTTTCTGTCTCCCTCAAATACCTACCTGACTTACCTACCTGATTACCTACCTGATGCCTACCACTTTCAAACTTTCTCTGACCATCACTGCTTTTTTTGCTGTATTCATACAAAGTGGTGTTTGAGAATGTGCTGTGTTTTTCCTGAATGGATTTGTTTTAATCCCAACTGGTCACTCAGTCCTCCCTCCATAACAGTGGTGGGTAGCAGCAATCCATTTCAGTGTTGATATTCCAATAAACACCTAACAAAGGTCATGTCTGCTGTGCCCCTCTTCTCTGTCTCCCTCTAGAGCAAGGTGGGCATGCTGCAGTCGTTTGTGCGGGACCAGAGTTAGCAGAATGAGGTTCTGATCCAGGCGCTGGAGGCTGAGGAGGCGGAGGACCGGGCGGTGGAGGGGAGAACAGTCAGCCTTCACAAAGAGCTGGAGGTGAGTGATCAATGGCATTGATCAGCTAGTCAATCCAGCAGTCTATATCCCTCTCTGTTTACACCCTCAGTGCGCTGCTGTGTTAAACTGAGCGTGCTCTAAGCAGCCACCCCAGGGACCCGCTAAAAGCCCGCCTCACACCCGCCATTGATTGACATGTCGATTAGCCTGGAAGCTGTTGACAGTGGGCTTGTTAGCCATCTTAAGCATTAATGATGATGGGGAGTGGTGGCGGCTAAGTTCAGGGTTACACTCTGACTATGGGGAAAGTCACATTCACATTCATAACTGTATAGACAGCTGACTGTGTGTGTGTTATGGATTGTCAAGGCTCATAGAATAAGCCTGGAGCTCGGCCGTCAGTGGGCTTGCAGGTGACTTCAGAACAAGATAGGGGGAAACAACCTCATCTGAGTCTTTCACTGGGAACAGCTAATCAATTTCAGATTGATTTACTCTCAGGCCCATGTATTGTTGAACTTGTTCCTGCACTGAACGATTGTTAAGATTTCCCCCTAATGTTATTAACTGGGCTTTTCATGCAAAATCAGCCGTATTCACTGTAGCTGGGCCTCAGGGTCGACACTGGAGCTGCTAACCACATGGTCTTCATTACAGATGAAATTGTCATGGAGGCATCTGTATCACAGCTTATTAATCAGGTTTCATGCCTCAAAAACCTTTGGTTTGAGCACCTTCGCTTTTCTCCCATGAACAGTATAATGAGAGCGCCAATTTTGGTGAACAGAAAGTTGCTTTTGTAGGAATTGGTATCCCCCTCCATTTCCCTGTAGACTCTATCCTCCGCTGTAAAGGAAGCTGACAGTAATTGAGTAACGGTGAATTATGAACTAAGACAATAAGAAAAAAGGATAAATGTGTTTGTATTGGATTGTTAAAATAAGCCCAGGCAGAGTTTGGGAAAGGGTGTGCCTGTTGGCCAAGTCAACGTTCTCTTTGTCTCTCAGTGTAGCTGACTGCCCCAAACCTTTCAGTCATTTCATCTTCACAGGAATGGAATGCGGTTGACCTTCAACGGGCAGCATTAATTATGAAACCCAAAACTAATCTGCTCATTCATTATAGCAGCCCACTGAAGATAAGCGCGTAGAGCCTACATACACTGTTGTATATTATTTGAACATGCTGGAAAGAAACTCAATGCCATTACACAATACTGAATGTAGCACGTACTGTGTTTGCCTGTTGGGTTTGAATTGGCAGTGCTTTCTAAAGCTAGAGCTTAATTGGTGCCAGGTTGTTCTTGGCATTGGAATGTTTTAGTTAGTCAACATTTCTCATGAATGTGTCTGTCATTTTGACTGGTTTTGAAGTGTGGAATGCATGTATTGTGGTCCTCCTTTGTGAATCACTCACAGATCGGGTGTGTGTGTGTGTTGAAGCTAATCGTATGAAGTGTGTGCAGACACCACCACCACAAGCCCCAGCCCCAACCTCAAACCTGTTTCCTCTTTTATGCGTCATTTAAGGCCTGTAAACAGTTTGTTTAAAGCAGTTTATAGATGATTTCTAAGAGTTCCCCCAGCTCCCCCAAATGTGTGTGGAGTTAAACAAACTCTTACCTTAATAGACAGCCAGTAATGGGGCTGCTAGGAGTCTAGGACCAGGCTGTGGGCTTGGGGGAGAGCTGGCTGACGGAAGTGGTTTGAGATACAGTTAGAGCTCGTGCCACAACAAAGCCACTAGCACTCCCCAAGCACAGAATAATTTCATCTGATGAGTTCCTCATCTGTTTTCACTGTGTTGTTTTGTCTCTTCCTTCAGTCTCCTTTCTCTGCTACCAGATAAAACCTAGCCTGTCTTGGTCAGCGCATTAAAAGTTGTGGCACCTCTTTACAGGATTGGCTTTAATCTTTTGCCTCTTCCTTGTCACCTCGAAACGTGTGGAGCCTGATATGATAATGATGTGGACCTGTCCAGGGTATTAGAGTTAAGCTGGCTGATTAGGCTGCCCATCGATCAGTCTATCACTCAGCACTCCGCTCCATGCTGGCCAGACCAGGGCAGCTGGCAGGGAAGAAACACACTGCTACTCTGAAGGACAGGGGCCACACACACACACACACACACACGTACACCGCAAATAAAAAAAACTGTATTTTTTTCATGAAGATGGACAGCCTTGAAGTTGCAAACTTTTTTTTGCTTTTATGCTAGAAGAATAATATGCTTGTGGCAATCTTTCAAATCTATTGAAAGCTCAAACATAGATAAAAAATGTGTAATACAATGTAGGTACAGAGTACAGTGTCCTGTAGCCTTTGTGCTTCTTATGCTTTTTCACACTTAAAGGTATGCTGGTACAGTATACATCCATTAAAAAGGGTTTGTTATTGTCTTTGAGAGTAGTGTAAGTGTTTACACTGGAGACATTGACCCTTCTTGCATTTATCCCTCATAATGGGTTTTCAGTTGCACATAGCTTTGAGTTTCTTCCATCTCAAACTCTTCAAGGCAAGAGGCTAGTGTTGCCCGAATACCGAAACTTTAGTACTTTTTCAATACTAGATCATGAAAAATGGTGTTGTTACTTTTGGTACTTCTGTCAAAATGTGTCTCACAGATCAACTATCAGCGGCAGCCAATATCCCCTTATAGCGGGAGGCGTGCACCCCGCCGTTCCTGGTCCACTTAGTTTGCACTGGCAGTCTGAGCTGCATCATGTTAGGTCCCCACTCATGCTGCACAGAAGTTAACACTTGAATAATGTCATAAAGCATGTAGAAACGTAGGAATTGTTCATTACTGTTCTCAAAACAATGTCCAAACAGGCTAGAACACTTTACAATGCAAGAAGGTACAGGTAGCTTCCAGCTTTGTAGGCTAGCTTTCCTTACTAGCTAACAAGTAAAGCTAACATCAATTCACTACCCTAGTACTTTGTTTGTGATAATATGCGAATCACAATGCAAAATATGCTGATTTCAAAGCTGACTGCCACTAAAAAAAATTATTCATTCACTTATTCGGTCTCTCACGTCTCTTGTAAAGATTATCTATTGCCTTTTGGCTCATGAATGAATGAGGTCATTACTGGTTAATGAGACAATGCATTTTTATAAAATAATCAACTTCTATGCAAATGTTGTTAAGTACAATACAATAAGATTGTCTGTAGTCCCATGAAATTAGCCAAAACAAGTGCAATAACTCAATGCATGCACACACTCCTGTTGAATATGAATTCACCTATATTGTGGATAAGCCTAGGCTACATCTTGATTTACCCAGTTTATTCATAGAGATTTACCATTCAAATAAATTATTATCATTATGTTATGTAGTTAGATTGGTAAAAACTCATATTGATTGTATAATTGTTTCATTAATGCATACATGGCTGTAATGTAATGATATTGAACTCAAAAGATGCCCAACGATTGAACCGAGCAGTAGCTGGGTTAATTTGTCTGGATCAAGTTCTGTGACTTTGGCTAATATGCCTTCTTTTTGTGCCATGTTATCGTCTTGTTATCGTTTTGGTATGGAGTATTGTTATACTAAACCTGGTAACGGTATCTAAGTCAATTCTGGTATCGTGACAACACTACAATGGGCTTTACAACAATGGTGTGAGTAGACAATGCAGAGAGCTGATGGAGAATGGAGAAAATTGTGCTGTTTTGCTTTGTTCTGCCAGCACAAATGCATGAATGGAATTAACCTAATTTAAATTTAGCCTTGACTCCCAATGTGTGAGTCAATTATACAGCACATTAGGTAATGTAGACAATATATTTTCTCCACACCTTGTTGTTCTGTAGGATCTGTAAAGCCAAGGCCTGCTTTGTATCCTGTAGTGATGGGGGAAAAATCTATACAGTTGCATATCGGGATATTATTTTTGACGATATATTGTATAGTTTTGACAGTATCGCAGTATTATATTTGTTTTCAGCATTATTTTCTCATGTCTCTCTCCTTTCCCTCTGAAGCTGCAGGTGAGCAATATGTTTGGAACATCGAATCGCAATAAAATCACATTATCGAATTGCAATACATATAGAATTGTGAGAATCGCAGTACATATTGTATCGGCACCTAAGTATCGTGATAATGTCGTATCATGAGGTCCCTGGCAATTCCCAGCCCTAGTGTCCTGAGAAGTGCTTTTTCTGTTTCTCACCTCTCTGTCAGAAATGAATGGATCGTGGCTGATGTTGCAAAGATAGCGACAATGGAGAGAAAGCACTGGGGGCAAAAGGAGAGAAAAACTAGAGAAATTATTCAGGAATGATACATACCTTGTCCTCCCTAACCTTTTGGAGAGAAAAACACTTAGACTTTAACCTCAAAGAAAAGGTTTTATGTGTGGAAACAAAGGTGTGTGCATAGCTGCCAGGAGTGGCTGAGGGTGAGAGGCAATGAAAGGTAGTGTGAGGGAGAGAGGAGCAGGAGGATGAGGATGAGGAGGAAGGGAAGGAGAAAAGAAGCAGAGAGAGAGAAGGGGGAGGAAGGGAAGGAGAGAGAGAAGAGAGAAGGGGGAGGAAGGGAAGGAGAGAGAGAGAGAGAAGGGGGAGTAAGGGAAGGAGAGAGAGGGAGAAGGGGGAGGAAGGGAAGGAGAGAGAGAGAGAGAGAGAAGGCTTTCAATCCAGGAACAGAGTCATTAGGGTTCACAGCTGAAGAAAAGGCCAATTAAAGTTGAGTGTAGGCCTACGTCTGGAGAAAAGCAGCGTTTGCAGGCCTTTTATCGGACCAGTGGGATCTCTCCCCAGTACACCTTGGGAATCATATCAACTGCCTGCCTGCCTGCCTTCCTGCCTGCCAACAATCCCAGTATCAGTCAGTATGGACAAGATATTTTTTACAACTGAAATACATGAATTAATTTGTACCCTAGCTTAAGGCAATGGTGCTTCAATACAGCACCATTAAACTAGCATAGTGTAGCTTATTTTAAATATTTAGACATTGTTTATCTTTTATGGTGACATTAGGTTGTCAATTGTTGTTTACCTTTCTTTGTTTTATCATTCTCGTTTTTATGGAGTAACACAAAGAGGTGTTGTCTCAATGTAAATGTACTGGACATTAAGGCTGGAGCTGGGAGTTGTAATGCTACTGTAATGTTATTGGTTAGATGTTACTCATCTGTTCATCTATCTTACCGTACAGTAATGGCTGCTGTGGACTACTGCCTGTGGATGTTAGAGAACCTGCAGGCCCAGCCTAGTCCTCCTAATCAGCCCTGATAACAGAGAGAGAGCGTGAATAACCCAGGGCTCAGGAGAGCCACAGTGACAAAAAGCGATTGTAAAACAAAGTGAACAGAGTAAACGCTGCCAGAGTACCATCAGACTCTGTTTACTGAAACCCCTGAGCATCTATTCATCTGTTCATCCCAAACTCTCCTCTCCTCCCGGGCTTTAGCACAACTGGACCCAGCTGTGTGTAGTCCAGCCTAGACCAGCCCTGCCCAGTACCTGCTGACTGACTGACTGACCACAGGGCTGGGTGGGGCGGGTGAAGCAGGGTTGAGGGAGATCACTTTCGTATATTCAGAGTTCATCTGATTCATCATACAGTACCTAGAATCCCCCAGAACTAGAGCATATTCATTCTGTTGAGGTAAAGAGGATGTTGAGTTGTCCCTCACATGCTCTCTGTATTAATTCAACACACAGATGGATGTTGCAGCTAATTGGAGTAAAATGGGGCTTTGTGAGGGATAAAGTAGGATTTCCATAGGCTGTGATAGGTCTTGTCTGTGAAGAGCAGTTAAACTATGCGAGGTGGAGAGAGGTCAAGTAGCATGGGTGTTCATATCTTATGTTTGTGTTGTTCTAAGACAAGGTGTTTGGGTATTTTATAAGTTATTGTAAGCAGCATGGAACATGAAGAGGCATTGGGACTGTCTACTACTCTCCATTGTGTGTGTGTGTGTGTGTGTTATGGATTGGTTGTGTGTGTGTGTTATGGATTGTTTGTGTGTGTTTGTTATGGATTGGTTGTGTGTGTGTGTGTGTGTGTGTGTGTGTGTGTGTGTGTGTGTGTGTGTGTGTGTGTGTGTGTGTGTGTGTGTGTGTGTGTGTGTGTGTGTGTGTGTGTGTGTGTGTGTGTGTGTGTAGATTATAGCAGCAGTTGGCCATACAGTGTCTCCTTTCAGGCCCAGCAGTTGTTGCAGTCAGGTTGGTCCTCTTCCAACCAGCAGACCACCTGTGTTCAACACACACGTACAAACGCATACACGCACAAGGTATAACCAAAGGTCATCATGATAGAGAAGCCATACCTTGGCTTGGGCCTATTTTCCCATTTATTTTAGCCATATTAGTCTTCATTTAGTTTGACTCTCATTCCATATGGAGAATATTCTGCTCTTGTTCACAGGAGCGCTGGGTTTTTGTAGACTAACCTGGGTATAAACGCATGGATTATCTTTTGAAAGGTAATTAGACTTTCTCACTAAGTAGACTTGGAGACGTTTTTAGACCTCTGCTCAGCCTATCAAAGAACACAGCAATCTACATTACACAGCATTTTGCACGTCCAAGGAGATTTGTAAGACATACTGTAGTGAAAGAGGCTGTTAATGGGCTTCGTAGTGTTGTCATATTGTGCAACCATGTTGGTCAAATTCTTGGACTACAGCTATATAGGTTTGTAAACACCAGTGATACACTATATATACAAAAGTATGTGGACACCCCTTCAAATTAGTGGATTCGGCTATTTCAGCCACACCCGTTGCTGACAGGTGTATAAAATTGAGCACACAGTCATGCAATCTCCGTAGACAAATGTTGGCAGTAGATTGTCCTTACTGATGAGCTCAGTGACTTTCAACGTGGCACTGTCATAGGATGCCACCTTTCCAACAAGTCAGTGCATCAACTTTCTGACCTGCCAGAGCTGCCCCGGTCAACTGTAAGTGCCTTTATTGTGAAGTGGAAATGTATAGGAGCAACAACGACTCAGCCGCGAAGTCGTAGGCCACACAAGCTCACAGAACGGGACCGCCGAGGGCTGAAGTGCGCAGTGAGTACAAATCGTCTGTCCTCAGTTGCAACACTCACTACCAAGTTCCAAACTGCCTCTGGAAGCAACGTTAGCACAATAACTGTTAGTCTGGAGCTTAATGAAATGGGTTTCCATGGCCGGGCAGTCGCACACAAGCCTGAAATCACCATGCGCAATGCCAAGCATCGGCTGGAGTGTTGTAAAGCTTGCCGCCTTTGGACTCTGGAGCAGTGGAAATGTTTTCTCTGGAGTGATGAATCCCGTTTACCAATCTGGCAGTCTGACGGATGAATCTGTGTTTGGCGGATGCCAGGAGAGCGCTACCTACCCGAATCAATAGTGACAACTGTAAAGTTTGGTGGAGGAGGAATAACGGTCTGGTGCTGTTTTTCATGGTTCGTGCTAAGCGCCTTAGGTCCAGTGACGGGACATCTTAACGCTACAGCATACAATGGCATTCTAGACGATTCTGTGCCCAACATCAGTACCCGACCTCACTAATGCTCTTTTTGTTGAAAGGAAGCAAGTCCCCGCAGCAATGTTACAACATCTAGTGGAAAGCCTTCCCAGAAGAGTGGAGGATGTTATAGCAGCAAAGGGGTGGACCAACTCCATATTAATGCACATGATTTTGTAATGAGATGTTTGACGAGCAGGTGTCCACATACATTTGGTCATGTAGTCCAGTAGTTCCCAAAGTTGTTATAGTACATATAAAACCTTATTTGTTCATCGAAAATTTGGAGTAATTCACCACAGGTTAATGAGAAGGGTGTGCTTGAAAGGATGCACATAACTCTGCAATGTTGGGTTGTATTGGAGTCTCAGTCTTAAATAATTTTCCACACACAGTCTGTGCCTGTATTTGGTTTTCATGCTAGTGAGGGCTCTCTCACATAGGTACGTGGTTGCAAAAGGCATCAGTGTCTTAACAGCGCGATTTTCCAAGGCAGGATACTCTGAGTGCAGCCCAATCCAGAAATCTAGCAGTGGCTTCTGATTAAATCAAATTTTCACAGAACCACTTGTTGCACAGAACCACTTGTTTCGATGAGGCTCTCTTGTTCGGATATCGGTAAGTGGACTGGAGGCAGGGCAGGGAAGGGATAATGAATCCAGTTGTTTGTGTCATCCGTTTTGGGAATGTACCTGCGTAATTGCGCACCCAACTCACTCAGGTGCTTTGCTATATCACATTTGACATTATCCGCAAGCTTGAGTTCATTTGCACACAAACAAATCATACAATGATGGAAAGACCTGTGTGTTGTCCTTGTTAATGCAGACAGAGAAGAGCTCCAACTTCTTAATCATAGCTTCAATTTTGTCCTGCACATTGAATATGGTTGCGGAGAGTCCCTGTAATCCTAGATTCAGATCATTCAGGCGAGAAAAAACATCACCCAGATAGGCCAGTCGTCTGAGAAACTCGTCATCATGCAAGCGGTCAGAGAAGTGAAAATGATGGTCAATAAAGAAAACTAAGCTTGTCTCTCAATTTAAAAAAACATGTCAATACTTTGCCCCTTGATAACCAGCGCACTTCTGTATGTTGTAAAAGGGTTACATGGTCGCTGCCTTAATCATTGCATAGTGCAGAAAATACACAAGAGTTTTTTTATTTTATTTAATTTATTTTATTTCACCTTTATTTAACCAGGTAGGCTAGTTGAGAACAAGTTCTCATTTGCAGTTCAGGGGCCTTGCTTTAATAAAGTTAACCATTTTCAGTGTAGTGTCCAAAACATCTTTCAAGCTGTCAGGCGTTCCCTTGGCAGCAAGAGCCTCTCGGTGGATGCTGCAGTGTACCCAAGTGGCGTCGAGAGCAACTGCTTGCACGGGCGTTACCACTCCACTATGTCTCCCTGTCATGGTTTTTGCGCCATTAGTACAGATACCAACATGAGCAACAGCTACGTTTGGCTACATACGGACCGTTAGTGGAATTCCCGCGAGAGAGCAACGGTTAATGTGATTGGATGTTAATTATTTGACTAGGCCACCTGTATTTGACATTGTGTTGTTATTTAACTGAACACTAGATGGTTTAATTGTATTTTTGGCAGTGAAATGAGGCTATTCAGTCGAAAAAAAATGGACTGTTTGAAAATGTGAATATTTTTTTAATTTGGGCTACCCCTGACGGCATTGCACGTACCCCTGAGGAATATCTGATGTTGTGTATCTGAGGAAGACCATTACATTGGGATCTTTGTTGTATTGCATCATGTTTAGAGGTAGCAAAAAGTGATAAGACATTCCCTTTCTTTTCACTGTAACCCTTGTGGCCTCAGGTCCAACCCTGCTTATCCTCCTAGACACTCTGAGGCCTGGAGAGAAGTTCTGCCTCTGCCCACCGGTCATAACAGACCAGGGTTTATAGAGAACCAAATAAATAGATAAAGATGGAGTGTAAATTACACCTGGTTTCAGTGGGCTGCCTTGGAGGATAGAGTTGAACGAGCCTGCTGAGGTAAAAGGAGCTGGCTGTGTTTCTCTACAAGCAGAGAGAAGGAAGGCCTCCTGAGCACTATGAATAATGAAACAGTTGACTGCTCTGTACAGATTTCACATGTCATAAAAATGGCTTTTTAGTTGCTGTTAGACCTCTTACCTGTCTGCTAGGCTTACACAGGTTTGGGCGTTTGTGAGGGGCTCACAGAGAACGCTCCCTCATGCCTCATAGACAGCTTTCCAGTAACCGAAGGAAACTTGGTCTTGTATGGGAGGAGATGGAGGGCTAAGGCCTGTTAGGACACCCACAGCTAGCTAAGACAGATGGCGGTCATCTTTGAGCCTACTGTAAGAATTACATTTCAGTGTATGAATGTGTTTTACTGTGTATTGCTAAAGCATATGTGCTGCGGTAAGTTTCAGAAGTCGGGGGCGATGGATGGTTTCGTTGGTTTGACTAATTATGTTTCAGTTTTGTGGTGGTGGGTTGCGGTAGGCCTCTGTCTCCCTGTCAGAATCATATCAGATTAGCTCATGCTCCAGTTGTCACCCACACACATTCAAGATGGAGGGTAAGGTGAAATGGCTGAATAATTTATGTATGAATCTCCACACAGTGGATTGAGGAGTGTGTTATTATTCCTCAGAGGTTCCTCTCAGACACCGAGCAGTTTACCCATCTGTAATATCAACATGGGTTTGGAAGGAACTCACCCTGTCTCATGCTGTGCACACTGACACTACCTATCACCAATGCTGATTGATAGCTTTCTCTCTCTCTCTCTCTCTCTCTTGCTTTGCTGCCTCTCCCTTTTTTGTTCCTCTCCATTTCTCTTGTTCTCTCTTTCTTTCTCTCTGAAACCTGAGCTGATATCCTCCTTTGAAAAGGTAATGATCCTGGTGTGTTGAGATTATGTATGTGCGCTGCACAATGTAATGGCCCGGCTTTTTATTGCCTGCCGCATACTAATCCCACAACTGAAGGAATGAGATGACACCTGCAGGGAGCTGTGTGTGAGCCGCAGCCCCACATGAAAGAGCGGCCATTAAAAATGATCAAAGAAATTACTGCACTCTGCCGCACAACACTGCTCTCACGCCTGGCTAGGTGTACATCCCTGTGCCTGTCCACACACACACACACACACACACACACACACACACACACACACACACACACACACACACACACACACACACACACACACACACACACACACACACACACACACACACCAATTAGTATCTTTGTCTGATGGATCTTTTCCATGTGATCTCTGTGGAAATGTCCTCACTCTAAGTTGCCCTAGGCGTTCTACAGACACTGATACACCCACACTTGCATATAGGAGGAAATGGCGGACATGCATACGCTCAAGAGTTTTCCATACCTCCATCACAGATTATTCATGACACATAACTTCAACAGTTTCCCAATTTAATATTTATTAGCGCTTTTCTTTATCAAGTAGCCACTTGTTACAGTTGAAGTCGGAAGTTTACATACACCTTAGCCAAATACATTTAAACTCAGTTTTTCACAATTCCTGACATTTAATCGTAGTAAAAATTCCCTATTTTAGGTCAGTTAGGATCACCACTTTATTTTAAGAATGTGAAATGTCAGAATAATAGGAGAGAGTGATTAATTTCAGTTTTTATTTCTTTCATCACATTCCCAGTGGGTCAGAAGTTTACTTGCACTCAATTAGTATTTGGTAGCATTGCCTTTAAATTGTTTAACTTGGGTTAAACATTTTGGGTAGCCTTTCACAAGCTTCCCACAATAAGTTGGGTGAATTTTGGCCCATTCCTCCTGACAGAGCCGGTGTAACTGAGTCAGGTTTGTAGGCCTCCTTGCTCACACACGCATTTTCAGTTCTGCCCACAAATTTTCTATAGGATTGAGGTCAGGGCTTTGTGATGGCCACTCCGATACCTTGACTTTGTTGTCCTTAAGCCATTTTGCCACAACTTTGGAAGTATGCTTGGGGTCATTGTCCATTTGGAAGACCCATTTGCGACCAGGCTTTAACTGCCTGACTGATGTCTTGAGATTTTGCTTCAATATATCCACATAATCTTCCTGCTTCATGATGCCATCTATTTTGTGAAGTGCACCAGTCCCTCCTGCAGCAAAGCACCCCCACAACACGATGCTGCCACCCCCGTGCTTCATGGTTGGGATGGTGTTCTTCGGCTTGCAAGCCTCCCCCTTTTTCCTCCAAACATAACGATGGTCATTATGGCCAAACAGTTATATTTTTGTTTCATCAGACCAGAGGACATTTCTCCAAAAAGTACGATCTTCGTCCCCATGTGCATTTGCAAACCGTAGTCTGGCTTATTTATGTCGGTATTGGAGCAGTGGCTTCTTCCTTGCTGAGCGGCCTTTCAGGTTATGTTGATATAGGACCTGTTTTACTGTGGATATAGATACTTTTGTACCTGTTTCCTCCAGCATCTTCACAAGGTCCTTTGCTGTTGTTCTGGGATTGATTTGCACTTTTTGCACCAAAGTACATTTATCTCTAGGAGACAGAACGTGTCTCCTTCCTGAGCGGTATGACGGCTGCGTGGTCCCATGGTGTTTATACTTGCGTATTATTGTTTGTACAGATGAACGTGGTACCTTCAGGCGTTTGGAAATTGCTCCCAAGGATGAATCAGACTTGTGGAGGTCTACAATTCTACAAGGTCTTGGCTGATTTCTTTTGATTTTCCCATGACGTCAAGCAAAGAGGCACTGAGTTTGAAGGTAGGCCTTGAAATACATCCACAGGTACACCTCCAATTGACTCCAATGATGTCAATTAGCCTATCAGAAGCTTCTAAAGCCATGACATCATTTTCTGTAATTTTCCAAGCTGTTTAAAGGCACATTCAACTTAGTGTATGTAAACTTCTGACCCACTGGAATTGTGATACAGTGAATTAGAAATGAAATAATCTGTCTGTAAACAATTGTTGGAAAAATGACTTGTGTCATGCACAAAGTAGATGTCCTAACCGACTTGCCAAAACGACATTTTGTTAACAAGAAATTTGTGGAGTGGTTGAAAAACGAGTTTTAATGACTCCAACCTAAGTGTATGTAAACTTCCGACTTCAACTGTACATCAACAAATGGTTTGAATCATTATTCATCTGAATAGGTGTTTGTTTCTAGCATGATACTTGAATTGTGTTAAGATGTTATTAGAGCTGAATGATAGTGAGGTAAGCCTATCCTTTTACAAAATACTAAGGCTGGCTTATCTACTGCTGATGTGAACTTCAGTGAATCTGCTAGTATAGAGTTGCTAGTCAGAGCCTGATATCATGTGTGGACTGTGTCAATGACACTCATGGGGCCTATAGGTCATAGCTGAGCTGTGTAGAGTCTATTCCTTCTCTTCATGTCTGGTTTCAGTCCATCTATCTTTCTTATTCTCTCTCTCATTATCACTTTTTCATTGTACTACCGCTGTGTCTGTCTCTGTCACTGTATTTATCTGTCTCCTCCATTATCCCCCCCCCCTCTCTCCTGCTCCCTTCTTTCTCTCAGTCATTCTCCCTCTCCTCCTCTCTCCTCCTCTCTCTCTATATATATCTCCCTCTCCTCCTCTCTCCTCCTCTTTCTCTCTGTCTGTCCCTCTCTCCCAGGCAGGTCTCTCTCCTCTCCTCTGCAGCGTGTCCATTTTGTGTGGCTACACAGTGTGAACCAGGCAGCTGCTCTTATCAGTGGGCCCAGTGTGGAGAGAGATGACATTTTACTGCAGCCAGTCAACCGCTCCGCTCCTCATAACACGTTCACTCTCCCTCTCTGAGCAGAGACACGCTGATAAATGCAATTTCATTTCCTTTAGAGGCCCAGAATAATACTCTTTTGCTTTGTTAAATGGCCGCTCTGAAATGGCAACTGCTCCTTAATGTGGCGGCAGAATCAACACATGCAGAAATGATGAGCACGGAACATTGATGACAAAGGAGAGTGGAGGAATGGAGAAATGGCTTTGGCCCGAGATGCAAAGCAGTTCTGAATTCTTCTCATTGTAAATTATTTTTGTAGCAAGCATATATTATTTGATTTATTTTCTGTCACGAACATAGAGAGCTCCGAAGCTTAGAAAGATGGTTATCATGGGGAGCCATTTTATTAAAGGATTCCTCTCCTCTCTTCTGCTCCCTCCCTCCCTCCCTCCCTCCCTCCCTCCCTCCCTCCCTCCCTCCCTCCCTCCCTCCCTCCCTCCCTCCCTCCCTCAGCGGTCCATTTTAGAGCCATGCGGCTGCATGGTTTGGTGGGTAATTTCACTGCCTTTTCATGTGTCGGAGGGCGAGGAGGAGTCCTCCATTAGGTAGTGTCTTCTTGTGATGTATGCGCAGAAAAGCAATCTGATGTTTATTCATGACTTTCAAGGCAATGCCTCAGCTAAGCCTTCTGATTTCCTTTTAAGGAACAAAACTACGTGAGATTGAGACTTCCGCTTAAAGGCACAGAGACCCATCTTGCAGCACTTCTCCCTCCCTCTCTGTCTCTCTCATCCATCCCTCGTTTTTTCCCCATCTTCTTTTAAATTCTCCCCCGATGTTATTTCTGTCAGCTTTAATTTACTTGACCCTCAGAAAAAAAAGATCACTTGGTTATTTCCCTGTTATTCTGCCGGCTGGCTCCCCATCCGCCTCTGTACTTTGTTAAGGACTTTGATGAAGAGATGAATTTGGAGAGTTTTTCTAGAATGGCAGCATGTTAATGAAGCAGCACCACCATGAGACTAAATGGCCTTTTCTGGTCTTGCACACAAGGGCACAGCGTCCCTGGTGCTAGCTAGAGACTGCCCCACTGCCCTTCCTGCCCACATCCTCCACCTCCCAGAACCTCAGCCCACCTGTTCACGGTGCTGACCAATCATCCTGTACAGCTCTGTAGTAATCGCCAAGGCAAGCTAACGGCCGGTTGTTCACACTACATTTTGTCTCCAAACCCAAATGAGCAATAAAGTAACCATAATTTGAAAAGCTAGTCCCTATTTGTCTTGTAAATGACTTTTTAATGATAATCAAGCCGCATCCATCCATCATGCCAGCACACACCCATGCAGTTCTGTGATTGGACTCCTCCAATGACCAAATGGTGTCTATTTGTAATCCCAATGACCAAGTTGCAATAAAGCATGGTGCCTTTACAACAGTACATACATCATCGTTTATGGGGACATGTATACATACGTATGTTTACAACATTGAAGCTTATGGAAAGCAGGGCGCTGAACTGACGTGTGTGTGTGTGTGTGCCTGCGCGTGCGTTAGATCCATAGCCTCAGCGCCCTGAGGCAGTAGCCACCTGTCACTACTAGCAGGGCTGCTGCATATCTCCTAAATGGTGGCTCTTAGAAATGGGGGGTTGGATGGGGGGCCCTGGGATCCATTGTGCAGCTCAGACCACACACAGGAACATATACAATAGAGGATATACAATAGAGAACTGTCAGCACTTGTAAAACACTAATGTTGAGCACTGTTTGTTTTGTGCAGGCCACACAGCATGTAGCCCAAATGCTCACATGAACCATTGAAAGCCCAAAAGCACCCCAACGCCCCCCTTCTTCACCCCCTCTCTCCCATGTTTGGTGGGAGCAGCTTATGCTTATTAACATGAGCCCTGTTGTATTTTCGGGCTGACCATAGAGGTGCACTGGAGCATGAGTGAGGCAAATGACTCCCTTTTGGACTTAACATATGTAATGTTACACTAATCAACACGCGGCCCGGCGTTGAGCCGTGCATATTCCAAACTGATATTATACATAATGGAAATGTGGCGACCGCCGCAAATGCCAAAGAGAGCAAGGGAGCAGGGAGAGAGGAGGGAGAGAGCAAGGGAGCAGGGAGAGAGGAGGGAGAGAGCGAGGGAGCAGGGAGAGAGGAGGGAGAGAGCGAGGGACAAGGAAGGAAGGAGGGAGAGAGCGAGGGAGCAGGGAGAGAGGAGGGAGAGAGCGAGGGAGGAGGGAGAGAGTGAGGGAGCAGGGAGAGAGGAGGGAGCAGGGAGAGAGGAACGAGGGAGCAAGGAGAGAGGAGGGAGAGCGAGAGCTGGCGTAACCGACTGATTGTGGGGCTGTCAAGTTGATTTGCATGAAAAAGGGTGGGCTAATTGCAACATTTAGCTGCAGCGTGGTGATAATACAGAACAGGATTACTAAAGGACACAGAGGGGCTTTTATTAACGCCAAGGATTTCCTGGGGTTTGGGAGAAACGCACCACCACCTTCTGTTTCTGTATGAGCCATTGACAGCTACCACTCACCCACTGTCTGGCAGCCATAGCATATCCATCACAACACACACACACACACACACTGCCTGAATCACCGTTTCAGCACCCGCTGCTCACCAGTCAAACAGCCACACCATATTTACGTGTCATTACATTGACCAGCTCTGCAGAGATGGAGAAAGTAAAGTTAACTGCAGTGAAGGGCTAAGGCTGCTGAAAAGTGTTGCATGGGGGGAGGAGGTGTTGGGGTTGCTAGAGCTGCCGAAGGCAAGCCTTCTCTTTCTTCCCTTTCTTTAATAATAAATGATGGATGTTTCAAATTAGAAAACAGTGCTGAGAAAATCCAATTCAGTGGCGAGCTTTGGAAGGAGGGCATAAAGAATAAGCAGTGGACTTCTGTATTAAATGTCTTTGTTTTGCTTCAATGCTCACAAAGGGGCCGCTGGTGTATGATTTAACATGCCTGGTGAAAATGGGCTCTATTATGTACCATTAACAAATCAACCAGGCCCCACCCAGAGTGGATCTGGTGGGGCTCTCAACCAGTTGTCGGTGGCCTTTGTCTTTCCTCACTACGTATTGATTCATAGACCATACTCATCATCACATTTGGGTGGTGGAACACGATTCAGAGTGTGTGTGTGTGTGTGTGTGTGTGTGTGTGTGTGTGTGTGTGTGTGTGTGTGTGTGTGTGTGTGTGTGTGTGTGTGTGTGTGTGTGTGTGTGTGTGTGTGTGTGTGTGTGTGTGTGTGTGTGTGTGTGTGTGCTTGTGAGGGGACGGGCGTTAGAATGTGGATCAATGCTTGGTAAAGCCTGTGGCTCTGGTCATTAACCATTTGTTATCTCTTCTTAACTCTCTATATTTCCACAGACTTCATTCCTGTTTATTTCTCTCATTCATCTCTCCACCCCCTCAAGTTCAATTAGTTACCTCTCATTCTCCATCACCCACTTCGGTACCCACTATTACTCTCTCATAAACCTCCACCCTTCATCCCTCTTTCTTTCCTCACTCCCCCATCTTTCTATCCTGTCTCCCCCTCAGTCTCCCCTGCCTCCCCGATCCTCCTGGTCCTGCTGCTGGTCTCTGTGATATGCATGGTCTCTTTGTGATGTCAGGAATCTGGCTCTAATGAAGCCAGCATGACCAGAGAGCAGCAGCAGTCAACCAGGAGGATGTCTGGCCTTTCACTTGCTGAACAGAGGGATTGGCTAATATCCCTGTCCACCACATTAAAAAAAGAATAGGAAAAATAGACATTCCTTTTTAATGAACCGTTTCCTCTGAGCCGGGACGCAAAGAAGGCAAATCCATAAAGTAAGGAGAAATGAAAATGGAATAATAGCGGTGTTAGTTGTAAAAGGCACATTTCCTCTGTTTGTTCTCGCTGTGATCGGCGTAATGCTCCAGATTGGCACTGAAAAAAGGGTTCATGCTTTTGGCCTATGGGATGAGGAAAGAGGTCTTCAAGGCCCTCTATAGTGTCTTTTGTGCCAATCATTTAAAAGACTGGACATGAGAGAGGAACAACTGCTGGAGTTAAAGTCCAACTCCCCTATCAAGGGGAGGGTTAGTAGCTAAGTTACTGCAGCTTCACCCAGCTATGCTGCTCTCTTTATGAGTGCATATGAACATGATTCACTGCAGTAGGAAGGACATTACTTGCACGCACACACATGCACTCGCACCCACTCAGGTGTCAGGTAGGCTACACTGCCGTAAAAAGCAGTGTTTCCCAGTAAAGATGGCCATATATTTCACTGCGGCGTGAAAGTGTTATTCTAGGTCGGATTCACAAGTTCAACACGGCTCGCCTGTAGACTGCCACAGCTGTAGGGATTGTGTGTGGTTTTTATCTTTGGTGTTTGGCTTTATATTGAGGAATTTTATATGCGTGTGATTTTTTTTCATTACAATGGCGAGTTTAAAAAGGTTTGGGTTGGACGGAGGACAGCTCGGAGTAGTACATGTTAGTTTTATTTGCGCTGCGGCCTTGTATGAATGATTCGAGCAGTGTTCAACCAGGGCCTCATGCGTATAGTGCTTAAACAGCTACAGATGCAGGTCTGTGTGCCTCAGAGAGCCTTTGTTTAAGTTGGCTACCTCTTTTGAGCAGTTTCTCTAACCTCAGCCGCGGGATTTGCCAAAGAAAACTGAAGAAATGTCTCTTTCGATCCAATTAAGTCTGTCATTGCTCTTTAGCAGTAAACTGTGGAGGCAGCACATTTTTTCCTCAGCCAGCAGAGGTCATATTGCTATGCGTTTCCCAGCCTAAGTCTATTCTTATGAGCGGCCCTCTTGCCTTTTTCTCATTCTCATTCTGAGTCCGGGCTCATTTGGAGGAGGGGGAGTTCTGGGCCGACAGGGTTCTCCTGACAGGAACTGTAAATTCTGTGCAACACGTAACTTGGAGTGGTTCCCTGTGTCGGTTTGAGCTGCTGAGTATTTCGGCAGGACTCCATTATTATTAGGTCTTATTAGATCAGGGCTGCAGTAGATCCATTAGGCCAGGGTTAGGCTCACCTCTGGGATGGACTCTGGCTGGCCAGCATGCAGCGCTGCACTGGGCCTCTGGCAGCTGTTGGGTGTCAATGACAGAGAGAATATGGCCAAGTAGAATCAGCATTTCCATCGACTGAAACAGCCATGATGGGAGGATGTAGCCTAGGTGTGCCTATGAGCCAGGGCACACCTAGTCAGGGGGAGGAGGTAGATTCTATTTGGCAGCTGTATACCAGAGAGAGATAATAGACACCATAGAAATAATCTATGGTAGAATCCATGGCAGGGGGTTGTGGTGGTTGTAAAAGCTGTGGTGGAGTTGAGTAGGGGAGTCCGTAGTAGACAGTGGGAGTAGTAGTGGTGGCTGAAGCTGTGATGATGAGTATGTATAGGAGGGAGACAGTAGTAGTGGTAGATGAGATGGTACAGTACAGTAGCAGCAGCAGCATGGGGACTACAGGCAGCCTGCTGCTGTAATGAGAGAGTGAGCTGTCAGAGACACGCGTGTAATGGCTCCCCTGCCAGCCGCCCGGTTCAGGCCCTATGGGATTCAGCACAGACACTCAGTTTCTCTCTCTCTTTCTCCCTTGCTCTCTCTCTTAGGCCTGATCAGAGACCATGTCAGGCCTCTCATATCCTCCCAGCTGCTGTCTTCTTAGCTCTCTCACACACACACACACACACACACACACACATACACACACACACACACACACACACACACACACACACACACACACACACACACACACACACACACACACACACACACACACACACACACACACACACACACACACACACACACACACACACACACTCTCTCTCTATCTCTCTGTCACCTTCTCACTGGGCACACAGACTGAGGATGGACATTCAGGTAGTACATCTACCAGGCTCTCCTTTCTTCCTCCCCTTCAGTCAGCCTGTGTGTACTGTACAGCTCCTCTCAGGGGAGTCTATTCCCAGTGAAGAGGGCAGGCTGCAGCTTCACATGGGGCCAGCCAGTATAGTCACGCTGTGATGTCACGGTGTCTCTATTTATATCCCTCTCTGACAACCACTCTGCTGTAAGCACTGCTCTGCTGCTGTAGCACGTCCATGGTCAGCTGACTGCTACTGTACACCACCTCCTGGTAGTCCAAGGTCATTTTCACTAGGCGTCCCTCCCAGTCACTCATTAAGACCAGATGGGGAGTTGAGATGTTGCTAAGGTATAGATGGTCTACTGTACGAGTTACAACATCCAGTATGAATACTAGCTTGTACTGTATGAGGGCCCAGTTCAGGGATATCTATTGCTCTCTGTTGATGTTGAGGATGCAACATGCATTTCAGGATCATTTCTCATACTGTTCTAGCAGAGGAATGGAGTCTGAATCAGACCCCCCCAGCCTCATCTATAAATGCCTCCCTATGCAGCTCCGCGGTTATGACAGTCATGCTACTAACATCCTCTACCCAACTTTAAAGGCTTATTATCATATTGTGCCGAATGATTGACAATTGACCTTCACGCTAGTTTATATTAAGCCAGTGAGACAGTGCGGGTCACCTCGATTGCCTCAGTGACACCGTATTAATACTAATCTGATAGAATTACCAGGAACCAATTAATGTGCAGGCCTGGACTGGGCAGCGGTTCAAGAGATAGTGTTAGCTCTCAGCTGGGCCTGAGCTGCAGCACACACACAGGGGTGCAGATTTAACAGTAGGCAGCGTTCCCCGTAGCTGCGCGGCGTAGTGTGAGAGGTCACAAGGTGAAGCGGTGCTGCTGTGGAAATGTTTAGGTGAGGTTCCAGTGCCCCTGTTTGGCCTAACGAACACTCATTAGTCAGAGAGAAAATGAGGGAGAAGAGAAGGGGAAGAGGAGAGTGGTTAGTAAACCAGGAGTTCCGTTTAGCTGTGTGTATTAACACTACAGGCATGGTGGAGGAGGGTTGTCGAGGGCTCTTTGGGTTGTGCTGGAGAGCATCTGAGTGTATCAGTCTATTTGAGGTGCAGACACTCTCACTCAATAACATCAAGCATGCTTACCTGCTGCCTAATGCTCATGCTAATTTGCTTATTTTAATATCCACCAATTTCTCTTTCAGCCCCTGTGAATGATAGCAGTGAATTACAGACGGCGACACAGTGACTCTGTCCCAATGATTCCCACAACGTATTCTGGGAAATCCAGGTCTAGGAGGATCTAAGAGGCTGTGGGTTTTTGTGGGGGGACTTCCCTGGATGTAAGGCAGACTGACCATGTAACATTTTGCCCTGCTAAGGCCCACTGATCCCAACAACCTCTACAGCCATTATTAATAGTGTTGAACAAGGTTAGCCTGAAGAAGAGTGAGAGTCCTGAAGTAACAGTGTTGAGCCAGGGACAGAGCCTGATATCTGAGAAGGCCTGTCTGGTTGTGAACGGTCATCAGTCACTGGGAGGATATAGTCACATTGTCACCTCTTTAATGGCAGCACAGAGACATGCAGCTGTACGTTTACTGTAGAGGCCTTGAGGCTGTAAACCTCTGTGGCTGGTGACTGGTGACTGGGCTACACACGGTGACGAGCCCCACGGTGCTAGTCACCTGAAATGTGCTTTAGGTGTCAGTGTGTCAACCCTATTCACAATGGAACAATAGTGCACTGGATGGATTTAAGCACATGATAGCTAGGCTATTTAGGGACTATGCCTGCCTACCCATGTCTCATATATAATAGTTATTTAATTCATTAATAAATAGTTTATTAGGCTTTATTAAATCTGGTAGAGGAGGAGGAAACTACTCTTCATCATAGGTGAGGTCATCTGATAGTTGTATTTGAAGTGACCAGGCAGCAGTATGTCTCTCTGGTCACTTTGGCCACATCCCAGGTGAACACAGGTCACAGCTAACTAAGTTATTTACCAATGATAGAATCTTCTAAGACTTTTCATCTAAAGTTTGGTACAGTATATACGTACCACTGAAACCAGGCTGTAGTGTCTCTGTCCCTGTCCCCATGCACTGTGGCATGCCTGTCCTCTCTGTGCTGCAGCAGGTGACTAATGACCAAGGGGCTCTGGGATAGGGGGACTGGCTGCTCTGCTCTGGAGGTACAGAGGAAAGTGACTCTACTTTTACAGCAAGATGACCTCCTCTCTCAAGGTCAAGTGGTGTTGGAGGGTAGAATGACTAAAAGCTCCCTAAACCCTGCCTGCCTGCCAGCCACTGGCACTACCCCATCATTCTGCACCCATCATGGTGACTACACTGGCTTGTTGTGCCAGTCTGTATGTGCCGTCCCCCTGGATATGTAGGCTTTTCTGTCTTTCTGTCAGTCTTTCTCATGGGTTATTGCTCCATATTTCATGGGGTCCCATGAGGCTGCTTGGTTTGTTTTGTTTGATGTTGTTTGCCAGGGAGACCAGTCTCATGAAATCTGGACCCTATCATCTCACTTTTTTCGTTTTTTTACCTTTATTTAACTAGGCAAGTCAGTTAAGAACAAATTGTTATTTTACAATGATGACCTACCCTGGCCAAACCCTCCCCTAACCCGGATGACACTGGGCCAATTGTGTGCCGCCCTATGGGACTCCCGATCACGGCCGGTTGTGATACAGCCCGGGATCAAACCAGGGTCTGTAGTGACGCCTCTAGCACTGAGATGCAGTGCCTTAGACCGCTGCGACACTCGGGTGCGTTTCCAGAGTGACTCCCAAATGATGAAATGGAAGGACTAGTAAGGGGTGTGTGAGGGGGAGGGGTTGTAGGAGGAGGGTATGGGTGGGCGGGGGCAGGTCATAACATGCCAGTCAATCGGACACTGCGGTAGAAATCACCACCACTTGAGTTTTCTTTTCTTTTCAGATGGAACGCCATGGATATACGTGATAATTACACATTTGGAAGTGAGGGCTGTGTTTGTTCAGAGAAAGATAACATTCCCAGACTGTAACCAGAGAATGGCTGATCTACACAGCCTACCAATATTACCCCCTTGCCGCACCGCGCCCTGCTGCATAATAAAGAGGCCCCTTATGCATATTAATATGAGCACTCTGCATAATGCCTACACCATGTGACACGCTCAGTAGCACACAGTCATCCTGTCGGTTCGGCTTTACCTTGCCCACGTTTCACCACTATTATTTATGTCCACATTCCTCCATACAGGCTTCCCCTACCTCTTACCCATCAGCCCCACCCTCACCCATCTTAACTCCTCCGCCCCCGGCTGCCAGCCTCGTTCCCACACACTCCTCTCTCACACACACTCATGACTCCTTAAAACATACGGCGGAGGTGTGTGTGATGCCAAACGAGAACCTCGTTACCTCCCCTCCCTCTTGGCTGGCTGGTGGAAAGCTTTTGGAAGAACTACAGCGACATCTGCATGTGCTGCGGCTGCAGAGCGCCAGGCTGATACCCGCTATGCTGCGCCGGGCTTCTCCTACCAGCCTGCTCCCCGCCGTACCGCCTCTCCGCCCACACTACCCCTCCGGCTCTCATTACTCAAATTACTAAACACGGCTAATTGTGCGGCGCGTGAAGCTCGCTTCATTTGAATATTCCTGCATATGGCCTGAGGGGATTTGCCTCGCAAGGGGACGGACCTAGCCAGGAAGTCTGGAAATTTGGGCATCCACAATTAGCCGAGCCAGGCGGGCGCTGCTCTCTCTGCACGGGGCTTATTTTATCTGGAGTTACGCAGTTTCTTTTTTCTTTTGAATTAAACGACGCAGCGAAAAATAAACCCTTTATTTGGGTTTAAAGGCCTCAACATTCTTAGTAACTTTAATTGGATTTATGATAATAAAAAATACTATATATATATATATATTTTTTGTGTATTTAAAAAAAAAAAGATTATCATACTGAAAATTGACAGGAGAGTGCGTCAAATAAAAAATGATAAAAATAAACATCTTTAGCAAAGTCCCACGAACTGAAACAGAGGGTGGGGGGAGACAGAAACGGTCCACAATCTGTACGCCTTAATTAATTGTGTGTGTGTGTGTGTGTGTGTGTGTGTGTGTGTGCGTGTGTGTGTGTGCGTGTGTGTGTGTGTGTGTGTGTGTGTGTGTGTGTGTGTATCTTGGGAGCCAACAATGCACCCCTTGTGTCCCATCACAAAAGGACAGTGCGCCATACAGGGGGGGGGGGGACGACATTCTGGAATCAGAAACAATGGATTAATCGCCTGTAATGATTTAATACAGGCAATCAGAGTCCAGGCAAGCATATTAATTTGCGCATAAATTACACAACATTTATTTTTCAGACGGGGGGGTGGGCATGTGTGGGCAGTTGGGTTGGTTTTATCTTTTCCCAGGGACATGGTGAAGGGTTGCAACAGAATGCCCCCAGCGATTCCCATGCTTATCTCTGTGCCCCGAGTCACCAGGTTTCAGCTCTCCTGGTCCCTGGTCCCACACCCCGACCCGTTGGCGCTGCCCGCCCGCTGCCAGCAGCAGCTGCCACCTTCCCAAGTAGAGACTGTCAAACCATTACAGCAGGTCAAACATAATTAAGAGTAAAATGCCCGCTTCCTCGTCAACATGATTTTGTTGTATTAATGATATCCAGAGATCACAGAATACATATTTGCGATTTGTTCTCCGCTAAATCGTCTGCGAAAAAAAGAGGGGAAAAAATCCATTCCGTTTAAAGGTGCTGTAATTACAGCGATTACATTTTTTTTTCAAATCGTCCTGTAATAATTTACTATAACCATAGATATCCACATAATTTACATACACACACACATACTGTATGCATGACGAGTCCTTGCTGCGCAGATTGGAAGACACTCAATTAATCCGAGTTGGAAAGGTTGAGCGCGCCCACTTTTTTAATTAACGTTCAATTAAAACCAATTGGCAGGTTGCTGGAATAGCAGGCGCACGGCTTTGAAGATTGCCATCGCATAATGAGTCACTCTTTCCTTTTTTTACACTTTGGGCTCCTCCATTTCCACTCCCTCGCTCTCCGCTGCCAGTTGCCAATGTGCCTTAGCGATTTAATGATATGCAAATGAAATATGCATAAAACCATTCTGCTGAAGGATGATTAAGCACAGAGGACATTAGCCAGTGCCCGCCACAGTGTCTGTTGTCTCCTCTCCATTCCGCTTCGCCCGGCGCCAACGACAGACACCACTGGAACAAAGCTCAATACTAATTATAGGAGAACACTAATAATATCCAATTGAGAGAAATTAAATTCCAGGCAGGGTATTTTCTCGCTCCTGTTTTGTAAGATCCACATCCAGAGAAGTGAAGGCAAAGTCCCCAGAGCTGAGGACTGGAGCTGTAGAGAGCAGAGAGGAAAGGAGAGGAGGCAGAGAGACCAGGTTTTCCAGGATAGCACTTGAAGAGACTAGCATTGCCAAGCATTGCAGGAGCTTTTCTCTGCTTGTTTGCGAGTAGTGTTGCATTATTTGAATGCTGTCTTATTATAGAAGGAAGGAAAATATCCCCCCTTTCTCAATCTCTCTCTCTCAATTTCCCCCCTTTCTCCCTCATGCTCTGCTGCGAGCTCTCTTTTTTTGGTAATCCATTTATGTAATGAAGACGTGGCGCAATTAACATCCCCCTTGGAATTAAATAAAAGGCCGATCATCCAAACCTCATTAGCTCCGAAAGATTATAATATCCACACGCGTTCCGCCGTGAAGGTTACGGGAAAAAACACAACAGAATTACGAATTAAAACGTTAATTGTGTGTATTTGGATCGCAGGTTTAAGCGACCACGGCGTAGATGCCCAAAAAGATGCCACCATCCATACCAGCCTATCCTTACTGGTGGCAGCCTGGCTCTGACATCTTGGTGGTGTATGCCAAGGCAATGTATGAAGCACAAAGATCTTATAATCCCTCCCTTTGGATGGCTTCTTCAATTATTCATATTCCACAACCGTGCCCTGTTGTCCAACAAAAATCCAGCAAGAGGGAAAAAAAGTTTGGGATATCCATTTGTGATGGCCAATGGCTGATGTTGATTTCTTCCTCGCTAATTGTTGTAATTATTCCGGTGCAATTAGTGAACTTAACGAAACCCTCCAATCTGTCTGTTTGCAGCGGCGCCGATCCTTGGCTCTGTGCCCGATGCCAGTGGACCTCGTGGGAACCACGGCAACGTTCTTCCAGACCCCGTAAGTACCAAGACCCGCGACCCGAACCGGTTGGTACCCCTTCTGCATCTGTTCCTCATAGTTTACCCCTTCCACTTTACGCCAATAAAAGCACTGGAAGGGTGGAGTTTGGTAGTTCCTTTGGTTGGTTGGCAAGGAGGGGGCAAACTAAAAAGCGTGGGTGAGGGGGTGTCGAAAGTGTTCCCACGGCCCCCCTACCTCCGCCTGGCGGAGCTGCAGGCAGGCCGGCTGGGGTAGGGTATCTCCTCCCCTCCCCACCCCACCAGTGTGTGTGTCTGTGGCCGGGGCTGCTGCTCCTGTCCCCCTGCCTCCTGTGCCCCTGCCCCCTCCACTGTTCCAGCATGTCTGTTGTCTGTGTGGCATCCCCCTCGCCTCAGTCTGGTTCCCATACTGGTGGATGCTGTATAGAGCCTACAGCCTGAGCCATTCATCTCCCTGGTGATTGCTGTGAATGTAGATAAATCGCACGCACGCACGCACACACACACACACACACACACACACACACACACACACACACACACACACACACACACACACACACACACACACACACACACACACACACACACACACACACACCTGCCTGCCTGCCTGCCTGCCTGCCTGCCTGCCTTTCTGGCATAGCTTTGCTTGCTGCTGAAGTAGATTTTCATGCTTTCTGTTTTTGCCTTTTATTTTTATTTTTTCAAGAAGTTGTTCCTGTCACGCATAAGTCCCACACACCTGGAGGAAACCATGATGCGCGATAAACAAAAAGTACAATTTAAACGAACGCAGAGAGAAAAGTAAATTAATTCCTGTCTGTCCTCTGATTATAATTTGTGTTGGCGGTTCATTGGTATGCGTCCTCATGTTTGCAGTTTTTTTTCTTTTTGTGTGTGTGTGTGTCTTTGTAAACAGCTGCTGTTGAGACCTTGGCACAGTCCCTCAGGTCCTTTCTTCCTCCCTCCCCTCTTGTGGCAGGCAGGCAGGCGATTGGCAGGTTGGCAGGGTCTGCGGCATGGAGGCACGCAGCAGTGCCCATGGTAGACATTCCTCACCGCAGTGGCTGCCAGTCGGCTTGATGAGAGCTGGATGAAAATGGTGTGTTAGAGGAGGAGGGGGGTGGGGGGGTTGGCACAAAAACAGGCACCAGCTTCACACCCTCCCCTCCCCACAGAACAGCTTGCCGCTTTTGTTTTGTCTTGTTTTCCCCCGCTTTGTTTTGTTTGTAATCTTTCCCGTTCCTTTCATTTCGTCCGTCGCGCTAATTAACAGACCAAACTTTTGTTGTTCTAATTAGTCATTTGAAGCACTTGATGGTCTTTGTTTGCACTTGGCTTTCTTTATCTTTGCCAAGCGACCCGCGACGGGTGCCCGATCTTGTTGATTTACTCTTGATCGTTGTGTACCATCTCTCGCCCCCTTACATTTTCCCGCGACAGATGCCACCGCGTTCCCGCTGGTACACCTCTCGAAGATCGTGGGTACCAAATCACCTCGCTCCTTGGGCATCCTCAGAAGCGGTGACTTTCCCGCAAATCCGTAAACGGCACCTTCCAGATGGAAAAGACATGGTGCCTTTTCATCGCCTGTGTTTTCCTAGGGTGCGCCGCGACTGTCGATGAGCAGGTTGGCATGGCGTACGCTGCCTGGATGGCTGGCTGGTTGCCTGGCACAGGGGGTTGTGCTTGAGAAGGGAGAGCGAGAGAGAGAGAGAGAGGCGCTTCTTTTTGTCCCACCCCTCAGTCGTCTCTAGGACAACACCACAAGCTGCAAGTTTCTCTGTGTTGGTTGTTCTCGAATTTCTACTTACCCCACCAGTCCCTTGTGGCAGAGCCCATTTCCTTCATCTCCCCTGGTCCCTGGCTCCTTCGCCATCCCACTGGCATCCTGCGCTGTGGGCCACCTATCGTCTTTTGTTTTTTGTTTTCAAACCGATACCTCCTCCCCCCACTCCTTGCCACCATGCTATGCCAAGCTCTCCATACCAACCCCCAAGGTGTCCACTGAAATTCCTCCAGGTGCGCCGCTCTTCTCTTCCCATCGTCAGAAGGCTCTTTTCTTCTGTAATCTGGGGCAGCAGATGTTCTCCTCTTCTCCTCTGCGGTGGCGTTGACTTGACATTGAGACTTGTCTCCAGAACCCCATCCGTATCCGCACTCAAACTTCTACTATTTGCAAAACACCTATCCTCCCCCCAAAAAAGTCCCACCCCTGGCGTGGCACTAGCTGCCAAATCAGGCGGGGGTCCTTCTGTCTCCCTGTCTATATCTAGCCGCCTACCCCCGAGAGCGAACGCGAGTCCGCCCTGGCGCTACCACTGAATGGATGGCACTGTGCCAGCTTCTCTCTGCCATCATCTGCATTCGCTGCTTGTTTCTCTCACTCGCCCGCCCCCTCTCTTCTGTCTCTTCCTCTCTTACCCTCCCTTCGTTCTCCTCTCTTAGCCTCCCACCCCCCTGAGCCCCCCTTTTGTTCTATAGGCTTGACATTAATTAACATACGGGTTAATTGACTCTAAAAGCTGATGAATTGCTCTTTACATCTCCCATAGGCTGGCTAGCTGTGTGTCGCGCCCTGCGCCCGCGCCCCCTTCTGCCTGGCACCGCCTGTGCCTCTACCTTGCCCTAGCTAGCCTCCACGTTGGCTGGCGCTAGTAGAGGAGCAGAGAGATAGCCAGCCCTGCAGCCAGCAGCTCTGGTGTAGTGTAGTGTTATAGACGTGAGTGAGCAGTGCCCCTACCCCACTGTACGCTGGGAAGGAACTCAGGCTGCTTATTGGACTATAGCTGATCGCAGTTGACGTTTTGCTGTCTGATCCCACCGCAGGATGTTGCAATGGCATTTTGTTATAAATAATCAAAGTCCTCCTGCAACCACCTCCCACCCCTTTTTCTATCTACCCTTCTCCTCCCTTTTTCACCCTCCCTCTCTCTCTCCACCCTCTCCGTCCCTCTCTCTCTTTCTGTCTCTAAACTAAACACACTTTCACACCAGCAGATACCAACTCTCCTGTCCTGTCTTGCCTTTCCACTCTTTCATATGACCATCTGTTCAGCTTTTTCCCATTTTTTTTAAAGGAACTTCGAGGATTAAATGGATGACGAATCAAAGTTGTAAATAAATTGCCATGTTTTAGGTCATTTTTCTAATAGCGCTCCTTATGTACCTTGCGGTAATTATCTTTTCTCTCTTGTCATTAGCGGTTTCGGGGAGCCTCGCTGAGAATTAGCCTGAATTAGCTATGTCTGTCATATTTGATTAGGTAATTATCTTGGCCACAATCTTTTCTGTCTTTTATTTTTTCTGGTCGTTCCGAACGGAGCTGATGAGGTTAAAAACGAGAGACAGAGCAGGTTTTAATTATTAAATAATATGCCCCCCTCCCTCTGAAAGGGGTCTGCCAAGTGCCGTTAATTAGCCAGGCTGCTGCTCGCATTAATAGTCAAGGTAGAACAGACTCATTAAGACACAGCAACACTCAGACACACACACACACACACACACACACACACACACACACACACACACACACACACACACACACACACACACACACACACACACACACACACACACACAGCCAGGTTACCAGGTGCCTCAGGATACAGGCTAGCTGTAATCTATAATTTCCCTCTCTCTCCCTGCCTGTGTTTAGATTTGATATGGGTCTGGTCGTAAGCTGTTTAATTGCTGATGTTCTTAGTGTTGACTCTTTTCCCTGTTCTGTCTTTTGGTGGGGCGGCGAGATCCCTCGCAGTGGCTCCGTCTGGCGCTGGCGTTTTGGGGAGGCTGCGATAGGATGGTGAGACGGGCGCTGGCACACCACTCTACGGGGCTGAAACACGCTATTCTCTCCTCTTTCACACCCTTTCGTTTTTTCCCCATTATTAAATAAAAAGGAGCATGAGGCAACTGAGGCAACAAGAGGAATCCATTATGCAAATGCTCTGTTATTTGCATAATGTCTTACGCCAGGAATATGCAAATTAAGCGTATAATTTATGAGCGCCTGCGTCTGTCTCAGTGTTCCCATAACTTACAAAGAGGATAATTTTTGTTCTACACCCTCTCTTCTCCCCTCCTCTCCAGACTGGCACAGACACACACAGTCTCACACACACCATACCCATACAAACAAGCACTCTATTCTCACAAAAGGGTTGGTGGCTGTGTGTGGGAAACAACTTGTCTGGCAGACTGATGGGGGATAAGGAGGCAGGCTAAGGAAGGGAAGGGGAGGGTTGGTGTGATGGAAGACATGGTGAGAGGGGCACATAAACCCCCTTTACAAAGGAACAGTAGCAGAAGCACATTTTCTATAATAAATTAAGGGACACTAATGCGGGGCCGGGTGATGGGGAGCCCCTGTGCTTTTTTACTTTTGTTTTGTCTTTGCGAGAGTATGGTCCTGCCTCTTCTGGCTTTTCTTTGATGCCTGCTTTTGGAGTTGAGATTTCTGCCTGTCACGGGAGCTGGTAGCTAATCCTCATCTGGAGGGTTTCCTCAGTCAGTCTGAAGAAGGCAGAACAGCGTCTGCCGGGATGGAGAGGAGAGGAGAGAAGAGGGAGAGAGAGGCTGCATCTGAAGGCATGTGTGTGGGCTCCCCTCCACACAGCCTCCAGTACCCGAGGCTGCAACATGTCAACCCAGCCCAGCCAAGTTCTCCTCACCTCAGCGCTGCTACAACCCGGACCAGAACTAGGAGAAAACCCGGAGGCATCCATGTTGTCTGATCCGAACCCAACAGTTTTGTTTTATTTGAGCCTTTTCCTCCTCAGGCTTCTGTCTCAGTTTTTTTTCCTCACCCCGGGTTATTGTAATCACCGGCCTGTTTTGCATGCTTGATCTGTGGCTAATGTCTGAAGTGACAATACCACATTGTTGAAGAGACAGAAAGCCACAGACGACATACGATGGAGAAAAACACGCCCATTTCTGCATTACAGTGTAGTGTGGAGTTGGGCGGAGAGAGACAAACTTTGGACGTTTGCGCTGTTTTTGAGAAAGACATTCCTCCTCAGGGCCTCCAGAACTCTTTTTTTCCCCCCTTTATCTTTTTCTGTCCTCGTCTTCTTGCTGGCGACTTGGTGGCTTTTCCTCTCTTTGTATGTGTCCCACACACGGATGAATGGATGGATGGCGGCTGGGGAGGCTGTGTGTATGTGTGCCAGGACAGAACCCCCCGTCACACACAGGACCAGTGTGCCCGCCTCCCACTGAGCCCAGGGGCATCTGCTGCCTACTCCTCTCTGCTTTCCTGGTAGCAGCTAAGCATTTTACAGTTCAGAGATGGTGCGGGCACCACAGTGTGTGTGTGTGTGTGTGTGTGTGTGTGTCTGTGTCTCTGTGTCTCTGTGTCTCTGTGTGTGTGTGTCTGTGAGTGTGTGTCTCTGTGTCTGTGTGTCTGTGTGTGTGTGTCTGTGAGTGTGTGATGGCTTTCTGGTATACAGCTCAAATACACACTCACACAGGGTGTGTCACCTTGACTCCAGGCTGTGCAGGATTCTCTATTGCAGTGATCAGATCTCAGTATGGGAAGGACAGAAGACTCTTCCGTGGGAATATTGGCTTTGCTTCTCCTTATCCGTGCTGTGTGTGCCCATGGCTCGGGCTTGGACTGTCACTCGCTAGGCTATACTGTCCTTACAGCCTTCGGAACCTGCTACAGCCACTGTTAATTAGAGCGCCGTGATCATTATCCGTATCCATTTAATTCATCGCTGCTCTCAATTGTCGTTTCTGATTCACATTCGTTTGTTTTGTGTATATTGGCGCAGTGTAATTGGAAAGATTTTCTGTGTGTACGTATGTGTTTTTTTTTTGCAATCGCAATTATATCAGGAATTAGCGCTTAACTGCTGGTTTAATTATGCCGCTCAGACCTTTCATTATTCACATGCATGATAATGAGCTTCTCGATGAAATGTTGAATATTCACACCAACGCACATGTTTTGAATATCAGCTGCAGGTCATCAAGAGCAATGTATAACAAATGGAATTTGCAGTGTTTGTTTTTTTCATTACATTTCCCAAGTGTTCATGAAGTTAAATCGCAAAGTGCAATTGAGACTATAATTGACAATACAAACTCAGAGTAGTAGTCATTGGCTAAATTAGCAATGTCAAATATAACTAGGTCTGTATTTTTAAAATCCATTTCCCACTCATTTTCTCTAACGAGACCAGCAATTGTTAATTCACAGTTTAGTTGCCCTGTTTAAAAAAAAATCTGTGACAGAGTCACATTGCTCATTGTTTTATGTGGCACATTACTTTCACCTGGCCCCTGTCAGTGAAATTGTTGCTCTTGTTTTTATTTGTGTGTTAAACTGAGGTGAGGAGCTATTCTGGCATAAGTGGGAAAGGAGATTTAAAGCCCTGAAAATACCTCCACACTTCTTGTGCTCTCATCAAACAGGAATAGAATTTCATTTCATTCTCTGAAAAAGCCAAAGAAAAGCAATTTATAATCTGATTTAACTTTGGTTTGAAGTTCTGTTGGAGGTCTGTACAGGACAGCTGAGTGGCCTGCCATTGCCACTTATATATCCACAGACTGAAATAAAAAAAACTCAGGGCATTTGGGAAAGCAAAGAAAACTGCATTTAAAGGGAAATGGGAGAGAGACAGAAACGGAAAGACATGACATTGGGCTTTCAAAAGGATACTTTGTTTCGGAAATAGGCCCACCTTTGCTTTAGATTCAAACTGTGTGTTTGGAGGTCTTGATCACCAAGTTTCTCAACTATTTCATAAGCACACTTGATACGAATAACAATGCACGAACGGACCAACGAGACCCAAAATAATGAAGGATTGCAGTTTGCTTAGGTTTTGTGCTTGCAAGTATAATAAAATGTATGTTGTTCTGTCCTTGAGCTGTTGTCTATTAATGTTCTGTATTATGTCATGTTTCGTGTTTTGTGTGGACTCCGGGAAGAGTAGCTGCTGCTTTCGCAACAGAACTTGTCCCGATTGGTGTTTTTTAATCATCGATGAAGGATTGTGAGGCTGATTCCCTGACCTGTCAATGTTTTTTTTTTTTTCCATGTTGTCTGTCTGTAATTGTATAATGACTTGGTGCTGCCTACCTTGGCCAGGACGCTCTTGAAAAAGAGATTTCAAATCTCAATGAGCCCTTCCTGATTAAATAAAGGTTAAATAAAATAAAAAGAATAAGTATACAAATAAAATCCTAAACCCTAGTAACTGCATAATACAAACAGCATATGTTTACTTTGGCTAGTTGAATAGACACTTCCTGCTGAAACCCTGAAATAGTTTTGAGCTGTAATTCTATCCCGAACAATGTAGGAGAAAATATCACAGTATCCTAACTAGCAGTATTGTGATGCAGCATATCAATGTATACAACATGTAGACTCCCACAATTCCAAAAAGGAGTAGGCCTAATTAACTGTGAATGGTTCAGTGGTGTTCATCATGTTTTCAAGATACTTACGTGCACAATGTTGTATCAAAGAGGTGTGTTAGAAAAAATAAATTACCAAAGCATTTTTTACCACGATGGCTTATGTTTTCCTTGTGATATGGATGTGTCTTTGAGCACTTTGCCAGTACACAGACACATACATTTCCTCTTCTGGTGACTCATTTAAGCAGGATGACATTATATGTCACTCTCAATACCTCTTTCATAGTGTTGACTATGCAAGAGTTTGTAATTAGTGTTTCGTTAGCGGGGCTCAGTGTCTGTACTACTGCAGTAGCGGCAGTTTAAATGAACATGCTAATAAATATATGAATATAGCTCCTCGTAAGATGAGTAGAGCCATTGAGCACTTCAGATGGGCTCAATAGAGTGTTATACCATCAGTTCATTTGTTGAGTTAATTAGATTTCTCTTCAGTATAGAAGCCATGTTATTCGATCCCCCCAGTCAGTCAGCATTTTATCTTTGGCCTCTAGTTATGTGAATGGAACAATAATGAGTGTCTTGGCTACAAGTGGGTGTTCAGGCCGGTGATGCTCTTTGTTAAGGTGTCTGATGAATGTTTGAACTCTGTGTTGGAGACATACATGAGTTTCAAGAGCTTAATACTGTGTAAGTGCATGACATAGACTGATCAGATGAATCCAGGTGAAAGCTATGATTCCTTATTGATGTCACTTGTTAAATCCACTTCAGTCAGTGTAGATGAAGGGGAGGAGACAGGTTAAAGGATTTTTTTGCCTTGAGACATGGATTGTGTGGTATTCAGAGGGTGAATGGGCAAGTCAAAATATTTAAGTGCCTTTGAACAGGGTATGGTAGTAGGAGCCAGGCGCACCGGTTTGTGTCAAGAACTGCAATGCTGCTGGGTTTTTCACACTCAAAAGTTTCCTGTGTGTATCAAGAATGGTCCACCACTCAAAGGACATCCAGCCAACTTGACACAACTGGGGGAATCCCTGTGGAATGCTTTTGACAACTTGTAGAGCAATGCCCCGACGAATTGAGGCTGTTCTGAGGGCAAGAGGGGGGGGTGCAACTCAATATTAGGAAGTTGTTTCTAATGTTTGGTATAGCCAGTGTATATTTCATTGTGTAAGAGCTCAGTCTCTCAGCAGACATAAACAGAATGTTCTTCTCCCTGTCACATTCTCAATCTTTTTTCTGCTCTTCCTATGACTGTCTTGTTTCTGAACTTCTCCTTCAATGTTGTTTCCTTAAGAATACGCCATAATACATTTCCCCTGTGATTGTGAATAAGTGGTTGACTTACTGAACCCTTTGTAGGGTGGAATTAGCCTTCCATTTTAGCAATCACCATTTTGTATTTCTTGGAAAACAGAAGTAACATTGGTTCTATTATAAAACGCATGTACTCACATACCTGGTACAATGTAATTACATAGGCTATTCCCTTATAGTTATTCCATAATAGATATGTAATGTCAAGTGTTGCATGGTGAGTGTTCAACAAGGATAAACCTGTCTCAAGAAATGGGGAAAAGAGACAGGCGCTGGGTGATTGAAGGGAAAATGGAGACGCTGTTGGAAGAGACACTCCAGTGTGGATCTCTTTTAATGGAGGCGTATGAATGGGAAATGCGGCTAGATTGCTGCCCTATTGAAAAGCCCCTTCACATTCATTGCGCCCTTTGACACTGAGGTACGTATCAGATGCCGAGCGTTTATTTCAACACAACATGTTCTCTCATAAAAGTGGCAATCTTGCTCTAGCGGCATGAAGGTTTTAGCGCACTGAGTAACAGCACCTGAAATCACACAGACACAAATGGGCCCATCCATGAATGATGGAGGCAGTCCAAGTGAAAGCACATGGCACAAAGACAGCCAGGCTGCACTCTCTCTCTCTAATGATATAATTTCCCTTCCTCCATTCCTGGTAAACAACCACCACTCTCATCTGCTGTATAGGACTCTTTGATGGGGAATACAGTAGTCTTTGCTGTTGTATCATGGTGGGATCATCCAGATCCGTTCCATGTCCATGGGTACGTTGTGTTTCAGTGGTCCTAGCCTGGTTTATAGAGTTAATATAAATGCCTGGCTAGGAACCAGCCAGACTACCATTAACCTGAGCAGCACTGTGTGTGGAGGCCTGTGGAACAGCAGCCATGTGTTCCTGTATTCCACCATGGGCTTCACAGGGACTCTTTAGTCTGGCCTTGCCCAGCCCTGATAAAGCCCACACTTATCACACATGATTGATATGTTTACCTATTTGAGGCCGGCCCACTCATCATGTGTCTTATTCCTGACTGATGTGTTCTCGTTCTCTCTCCTTCCCCACCACTCTCCCTCTCTCTCTCTCTCTCTCTCTCTCTCTCTCTCTCTCTCTCTCTCTCCCTTTCTCTTTCTCTCTCTCTCTCTCTCTCTTCTGCACACAAACTGTATGAGTTGACTTTATATTTATATACATGTGTATGTATAAACCATCACTGTAAAACGACAATACCCGGTCATCATTCTTCCAGCCACCCGGATGCTTGATGTTGGAGGTTGATATGCTGATAGGATCCGAGGCCTTGGCGTGTTCCATTTTTCATTTGAAGCAGCCAGTCAGACACTCTTAGTCATTGTACTTGATAAGGGCACTGTGGCATGTTTTGGCGAGGCTGGGTAAAGGATTCCTACAGGTCCCCGGTTAACATGGTGAACAAAAGCCCAGAGTGAATATCCCACCCCACCTCATTCAGCTCTGTAGTAGGGCCTGCTGCTGTGAATGGATGAGGTTAGAGAGTGTTGGCTGTACTATGCATCCCTGGTTTCACTCTACAGTCCTCTTAACCCTTCCTCTTAGCCAGGAAGCTAGCAAAGTTCCATCTGGTTTTTCAAGGTTTAAGGACACTTATTATTTACAGGCATGGGAAAACAGTTTTTGTATTGAATTTTCCATTGGCGTTTATCACCCCATGTTATCATGATTGATATTTTTTATAATCTCAAAGTCAGTTTTTCTCTAAAACTATCCAATACCTTTTCAACGTCTATCTGAATCTCGTCAGTTGTCAGGGCCCATAATTCAGGTAGAACACTGAATTTAACAAATGTTTCTGTTTCTAAACCATTTTTAGATTAGGTCCACTCAACAAAGTTATGTTTTCAACGAATTTCACACAAGCGGGCAGGGGAGGAGCATGGGATGGAAGCAGTCTTTCCCCAATGAAAGCAGTGTGCAGCCAAGCCTGATATCAAGCAATAATGACACACATAGTTACATTGTTTATTTTACTATAACTGGATTACATCTCCCATCCAAATGTTGTGAATGAGATTATATATATACACTGAGTGTACCAAACATTAGGAACACCTGCACTTTCCATGACAGACTGAACAGGTGAAAGCTATGATCCCTTATTGATGTCACCTATTAAATCCACTTCAAAGTGTAGTTGAAGGGGAGAAGACAGGTTAAAGAAGGATTTTTAAGCCTTGAGACAATTGAGACATGGATTGTGTATGTGTGCCATTAAGAGGTGAATGGGAAAGTAAAATATTAATATCCCTTGAGCATGGTGTAGTTATTAATTACACTTTGGAGGGTGTATCAATGCACCCAGTCACTACAAAGATACAGGCGTCCTTCCTAACTCAGTTGCCGGAGAGGAAGGAAACTGCTCAGGGATTTCATCATGAGTCCTATGGTGATTTTTAAACAGTTACAGAGTTTAATGGTTGTGATATGAAAACACTGAGGATGGATCAATGACATTGTAGTTACTCCACAATACTAACCTAAATGACAGAGTGAAAAGGAAGCCTGTACAGAATAAAAATATTCCAAAACATGCATCCTGTTTGTAACAAGACACTTAAGTAATACTGCAAAGAATGTGGCAAAAAAAAATACTTTTTGTCCTGAATACAAAGCATTATGTTTGGGGCAATCCAATACAACACATCACTGAGTACCACTCTCATATTGTCACGATCGTCGTAATGTGGAAGAGAGGAGGACCAAGGCGCAGCGTGATACGAATACATCTTCTATTTAATTATGAAGATGAACACTAAACAAACTATACAAAATAACAAAACGAACATGAAGCTATCATACAAAAGTGCAGACACAGGCAACTAGACATAGACATAGACAATAACCCACGAACTACCCAATGAATATGGCTGCCTAAATATGGTTCCCAATCAGAGACAACGATAGACAGCTGTCTCTAATTGAGAACCAATCTAGGCAACCATAGACATACATACACCTAGACTAGACACTGCCCCATAAACATACAAAACCCCTAGACAATACAAAACACATACATCCCCCATGTCACACCCTGACCTAACTAAAATAATAAAGAAAACAAAGATAACTGAGGCCAGGGCGTGACAGTACCCCCCCCCCCAAAGGTGCGGACTCCGGCCGCAAAACCTGACACAGAAGGGGAGGGTCCGGGTGGGCCTTCTCACGGCGGCGGCTCGGGTGCGGGACGTGGACCCCACTCCACCATAGTCAATACCCGCTTTGGTGGTGCCTTACAGCGAGTCCCGGACTGAAGACCATCCTAGAGGGCGCCACTGGACGGAGGGGCAGCTCCGGACTGAGGGGCAGCGCCGGACTGAGGGGCAGCTCCGGACTGAGGGGCAGCGCCGGACTGAGGGGTAGCTCCGGACTGAGGGGCAGCTTCGGACTGAGGGGCAGCTCCGGACTGAGGGGCAGCTCCGGACTGAGGGGCAGCTCCTGACTGACGGGCGGCTCCGGCAGCTCCTGACTGGCGGGCGGCTCAGGCGGCTCCTGACTGGCGGGCGGCTCAGGCGGCTCCTGACTGGCGGGCGGCTCTGGCGGCTCCTGACTGGCGGGCGGCTCTGGCGGCTCCTGACTGGCGGGCGGCTCTGGCGGCTCCTGACTGGCGGGCGGCTCTGGCGGCTCCTGACTGACGGACGGCTCTAGCGGCTCCTGACTGACGGACGGCTCTAGCGGCTCAGGACAGACGGGCGGCTCTGACGGCTCCGGACAGACGGGCGGCTCTGACGGCTCTGGACAGACGGGCAGCGCAGGCGGCGCTGGGCAGACGGACAGCTCAGACGGGCAGCGCAGGCGGCGCTGGGCAGACGGACAGCTCAGACGGCGCTGGGCAGCGCAGGCGACGCTGGGCAGACGGGCAGTGCAGGCTGCGCTGGGCAGACGGCAGATTCTGGCCTGCTGAGGCGCACAGTAGGCCTGGTGCGTGGTGCCGGAACTGGTGGTATCGGGCTAAGGACACACACCTCAAGGCTAGTGCGGGGAGCAGCAACAGGACGTACAGGGCTCTGGAGACGCACAGGAGGCTTGGTGCGTGGTGCCGGAACTGGTGGTACCGGGCTGGAGACACGCACCACAGGGCGAGTGCGTGGAGGAGGAACAGGGCTCTGGAGACGCACTGGAAGCCTGGTGCGTGGTGTTGGCACTGGTGGTACTGGGCTGGGGCGAGGAGGTGGCACCGGATAGACCGGACCGTGAAGGCGTACTGGAGCTCTTGAGCTTGTTATACTTGCCAGAGGTGGTTGCACTAAGTACTAAATGAGGAGTGACAATAATTATGAAACCCTGATTTTGGTAAAATGTATTTTGTATTAAATAATTGTTTGATTTTGGTTGGTTCCATTGAAACATTAGTAAAGTCAAGTATTTCTCACATGTTGGTATTTTGAGTTTATTTCTATAATGATATTGTTTATATTTTTAAAGTATTGTTTGTGCATTGCCAGTCAGGGGTGCCAATAATTTTGGAGCCCACTTTACTTCAAATGAGTAGGCAACACTCACCAATAAGCCATCCCTGCGAGGGTATATGGAAATTATGTTACAGTTTGTTTTGCTGATGATTGCATCCAAAACATTGGCTCATCAAGGGATCTGAGATGCCGATTGGCAAGCTCCCCCTGAAAAAACCCGAGGGTGGAAAGCACTTGGATGTACAACGGAATGGCATGTGTTTCCCTTTCTTAAGCATGTCTTAAATCTTCACAAAAATCCTATATGATCGGTTTTGGGGAAAGATGTCTAATGAGCCAATCTGTACTTTATGCAAAAAAGTCCCACCTGTCCCTACAAACGCACTCTCTGTGAAATGCAGCATGTGCCAAATCTTCCAACAGAGCAAGGTCAGCCATCTCTCATTCCATTTCCCATTTCCCATTGTCTTTTATAGTATTTCAACAATTGTTTCATATTTGCCTCTAATTGAACAAATTACTGTACTTTAAATGGAATATTATTGTAACAAATGCACTGATGTGGTCATATATAGTTGAAGTCAGAAGTTTACATACACCTTAGCCAAATACATTTAAACTCAGTTTTTCACAATTCCTGACGTTTAATCCCAGTAAAAATTCCCTGTTTTAGGTCAGTTAGGATCACCACTTTATTTTAAGAATGTGAAATGTCAGAATAATAGTGGAGAGAATTATTTATTTCAGCTTTTATTTCTTTCATCACATACCCAGTGGGTCAGAAGTTTACATACACTCAATTAGTATTTGGTAGCATTGCCTTTAAATTGTTCAACGTGGGTCAAACGTTTTGGGTAGCCTTCCACAAGCTTCCCACAATAAGTTGGGTGAATTTTGGCCCATTTCTCCTGACAGAGTTGGTGTAACTGAGTCAGGTTTGTAGGCCTCCTTGCTCGCACACGCTTTTTCAGTTCTGCCCACAAATTTTCCATTAGATTGAGGTCAGGGCTTTGTGATGACCACTCCAATACCTTGACTTTGTTGTCCTTAAGCCATTTTGCCACAACTTTGGAAGTATACTTGGGGTCATTGTTCATTTGGAAGACCCATTTGCGACCAGGCTTTAACTTCCTGGCTGATGTCTTGAGATGTTGCTTCAATATATCCACATAAATCCCCTCCTCATGATGCCATCTATTTTGTGAATTGCACTAGTCCCTTCTGCAGCAAAGCACCCCCACAACATGATGCTGCCACCCCTGTGCTTCACGGTTGGGATGGTGTTCTTTGGCTTGCACGCCTCCCCCTTTGTCCTCCAAACATAACGATGGTCATTATGGCCAAACAGTTCTATTTTGTTTCATCAGACCAGAGGACATTTCTCCAAAAAGTACGATCTTTGTCCCCATGTGCAGTTGCAAACCGTAGTCTGGTTTTTTATGCCGGTTTTGGAGCAGTGGCTTCTTCCTTGCTGAGCGGCCTTTCAGGTTATGTCGATATAGGACTCGTTTTACTGTGGATATAGATACTTTTGTACCCGTTTCCTCCAGCATCTTCACAAGGTCCTTTGCTGTTGTTCTGGGATTGATTTGCACTTTTTGCACCAAAGTACATTCATCTCTAGGAGACAGAACGCCTCTCCTTCCTAAGCGGTATGACGGCTGCGTGGTCCCATGGTGTTTATACTTGCGTACTATTGTTTGTACAGATGAACGTGGTACCTTCAGGAAATTGCTCCCAAGGATGAACAAGACGTGGAGATCTACAATTTTTTTTCTGAGGTCTTGGCTGATTTCTTTTGATTTTCCCATGATGTCAAGCAAAGAGGCACTGAGTTTGAAGGTAGGCCTTGAAATACATCCACAGGTACACCTCCAATTGACTCAAATGATGTTAATTAGCCTATCAGAAGCTTCTAAATCATTTTCTGGAATTTTCCAAGCTGTTTAAAGGCACAGTCAACTTAGTGTATGTAAACTTCTGACCCACTGGAATTGTGATACAGTGAATTATAAGTTAAATAATCTATCTGTAAACAATTTTTGGAAAAATTACTTGTGTCATGCACAAAGTAGATGTCCTAACCGACTTGCCAAAACTATAGTTTGTTAACAAGAAATTTGTGGAGTGGTTGAAAAACGAGTTTTAATGACTTCAACTGTGTGATAGGCCTGTCAAGATATGTTGCATGCATTCACAATTGAAATACAATGAAATAGAAAAATTATTTCATTATTAATGTCAGAATGTAAAGAAATGAACATGCAGTATATTTTCCCCATTCACTATGTTACGCTTGACAACAGTTCACTTATTACAGAATTTGGCACTGTGCGTACGCATAGTCATGGCTGTACATTTACGCACACTCTCAAGCAAATGTTCATATTGATAAATCTCACACTTTGCATGGAAATGATTCCACGCATGGTTTACGTACAGATTTGTGCCTACAAATGATTGATAAATGAGGCCCCAGGTGTGCAACGCTCTTAGGGACTTAACCCAAAAGACTCACAGCTGTAATCAATAAATTAGCAAACATTTCTGAAAATATATTTTCACTTTGTCATTGTGGGGTATTGTGTGTAGATGGGTGAGAAACAAATATATTGAATCCATTTTGAGTTCAGGCTGTAACATGACAAAATGTGGAATAAGTCATGGGGTATGAATACTTTCTGAAGGCACTGTATTCTTGTCATATTCACCAGTCAACTCCATTACATTCAAAAGTTACTTCAACTTCAGCCAGTGAATGCAAGAAATGTCTAGCTATGTTAGCTATTCTACCTGTTTGTTGTAATGAGTGCTATCATGCTAACAGCACACACTGCACATGGAAATGCATATTTTTAAGGGGTATGCAGTAGATTGATAATGATATCACTAAAGTATATTGTATCAGACATTTCAAACAACATTCTCAGCTAATGAGAAAACATGGTATTTAATTTAAGAGAATGAACAAGATTTAACAAGTCAACTTTGGGGCTAATTTGAATGGGCGCCAACGGCAGATTTTGTGGGATGTTTACATCCGTACCCCAGTACGACCCATGTGGCCGCAGTGAACGTCACTCCGTAAGGGACTATAGGATCCCCAAAGATTTTGACTATAAATGCTGATTGATAATCAGATTTTGTCTGCGCTGTGTAGGTTTATTGCTAGCATATGATATGCTAACTGAGGGTGAAATTGTTTGTAGCTACACTCCTGATTCTGATTGTATAAACAACTTTTTACAGATTTACTTTATTTTAAGTGTTTTTCAACTTGAATTTGTATTTACAGTGGAGAAATGGCAGACCGTTACAAGGATGTGCAGACACACCTGCCTACCCAGGATGCTATACTTCAGCATCTCAGCAGGAAGCCCAGGTTAAAGTAAGTATGCTGCACCTACACTCAGCTCCATTCACTGTTTGATAAAACAGAGGAACTGGCCATTACTGCAAGGAGAGGTAGACTACTGACTCCTACTAGTTGTGTATTATGGAGACAGAGTTAAGGCCCACTATTCATGCAGTCAGATTGACCGAAGAAAGGTCAATGATATTTTCCACCAAATTTGACATAGATGTACCCCATCTCTCATTGTGTGTGTGTGTGTGTGTGTGTGTGTGTGTGTGTGTGTGTGTGTGTGTGTGTGTGTGTGTGTGTTTGGGTCTTATCCTTGACTGCATTGGACCCCTCTCATATCCCAGACCACCCACACTCTCACGCTTGACGAACCGGAGACAAAAAGTGCCAGGGGGTGAACACGTCCACTGGCTGCATTTTGCATGCACCACCTACCTGAGTAGAGTGGTTGGATACCCACACACGCACATCTCTAATGAGTGTGGGCCTGAAACACACACCACCCCTGGGGGAGCCCGGCACTCTGTTATGTTAACTATTGCATGCAATCCCCACTAAAGTAGTGTAAGCAGAAAGTTGAATTATTCACACTGAGTAATTAAGAGTGTCTTGTACTTCCTCCATAATTCATTGGCGTTAAAGGCCTGGTGTGTTTTTGTGTGGTAAACAGAGCTGGCATATGATGTGGTGAGAGATGAGGCAACATGACGGTTGTGCCCAGAATGGCCATGTTCTCTCATTTAGCCTGCGGGCAGCTAGGGTGACAGAGGGTGGTGTGGGAGGAGGGGGGTGGGGGGGTGGTTAGGGTTAGTCCGCTTCACCTGGTCTGGTAATTTACCCCTCCCCCACCTCTGTCCTAACTCCCACCCCTATGGCCATGTCATGAGAGGACCTATGCAATAACTAGGCCACCATCTGAATTTAAAATTGATTACATTTAGATTTTTTCCTCACTGGCCTACACACAATACCCCATAATGTCAAAGTGGAATTATGTTGTTTGAAATTTAAAAACATTTATAAAAAATGAAAATCTGAAATATCTTGAGTCAAAAAGTTGTCTACCCCTTTGTTATGGCAAGCATAAATAAGTTCAGGAGTAAAAATGTGCTTAACAAGTCACATAAGTTGCATGGACTCACTCTCTGTTCAATAATAGCGTTTAACATTATTTTTGAATGACTACCTCACCTCTGTACCCCACATATACAAGTTCAAATTCAATACAACACATTACTGAGTACCACTCTGCATATTTTCAAGCATAGTGGTGGCTGTATCATGTTATGGGTATGCTGGTAATCATTAAAGACTGGAGAGTTTTTCAGGATAAAAAAATACATGGAATGGAGCACAGCAAAATCCTAGTGGAAAACCAAACTGTTTTCCACCAGACGCTGGGAGATTAAGTCACCTTTCAGCAGGACAGTAACCTAAAATTGCCAAATCTACAATGTAGTGGCTTACCAAGACGACCGTGAATGTTCCTGATGGGCCAAGTTACAGTTTTGACTTAAATCTTAAATCTACTTGAAAACGGCAAGACCTGAAAATGGTTGTCTACCAATGGTCAATAACCAATTTGACAGAGCTTGAAGAATTTTGAAAAGATTAATAGGCAAATGTTGCACAATCCAGGTGTGGAAAGCTCTTACCCAGAAAGACTCACTGCTGTAATCGCTGTCAAAGGTGCTTTTACAAAGTTTTGACTCAGGGTATCAGGTATGAAGGTAAGACCCAGATGGAGACACGTCGAATTAACAATGGTTTAATAATCCAACAGTGGCAGACAATAGACAGGTCAAGGCAGGCAGGGGTCAGTAAACCAGAGGTGGGGCAACGGTACCGGACGGCAGGCAGGCTCAGGGTCAGGCAGGCGGGTTCAGAGTCAGGACAGGCAAGGGTAAAAACAAGGAGGGCGAAAAAAAGAGAGACTTGGAAAAGCATGAGCTAAGAACAAAAACGCTGGTTGAAAACTGGCAACAGACAAACAGAGAACACAGGTATAAATTCACAGGAGATAATGGGGAAGATGGGCGACACCTGGAGGGGTGTGGGGACAATCACAAAGAAAGGTGAAACAGATCAGGGTGTGACACAGGGGTGTGATTGCTTATGTAAAATAGATATTTCTGTATTTCATTTTCAATACATTTAGAAACATTTCTAAAAACATGTTTTCACTTTGTCATTATGTGGTATTGTCTGTAGATGGGTGAAAAAACAGCTAAATTGTCACGTCCTGACCTTAGAGATCCTTTTTATGTCTCTGTTTTGGTTGGTCAGGGCGTGAGTTTGGGTGGGCATTCTATGTTTGGTGTTCTATGTTGTCCTTGTGTTGTATTTCTGTGTGTTTGGCCTGATATGGTTCTCAATCAGAGGCAGCTGTCTATCATTGCCTCTGATTGAGAATCATATTTAGGTAGCCTGTTCCCACCTGTGTTTGTGGGTGGTTGTTTCCGGTTTAGTGTTTGTGTCACCTTTCAGGACTGTGCATTTGTCGTGTTTGTTGTTTTGTTTAGTGTTGCATATTTTGTAACACAACAACATGTGGAATAAGTCAAGGGGTATGAATACTTTCTGAAGGCACTGTATTATGTTGAGTACATTCTCTGAACATAATGTGAATATAATGTTCTGAGAAGGTTACAAGCCAACCATGCATTATTTCCATTGTACAACGTATCGAATAGACTTCAGTTAGATGATACATGAGCCTGTTTTATTCGATTAGACAAGGCAGAGAAATATTCATATAAATGATCTTCATATTGCATAACTTCTAGTGATTAGACCATGATGGTGTTTGTTATAGAATTTGCAAAAGGGTCCTGGTAATTTGGATAACAGTCTTAATTGGCATGTGATAGATTGACTGGGCTCAGAGTTTAGACGGAAGGCGGCAGACGATTGCAAGGCTTTAGAGAGGCTATTGATTGTACATACTTACAAACGCTCCCACCCAAACTAAGAGGGCTTAAAAGTGCAAGGCAAATTAGTCATGACTTGTCAATCATTTACACTAAGATGTATGCTGAGGGATTCGCTGCTTCAACTCCAGACTGCTCCTTTTAATGGAAAAGAGAAAAGGCTGAATTCAGAGGAATCTTTACAGATCTGTCTTTTTACTACAACCCCCTCCGTTCAGAGACAAATGGGATTAGCTCAACTAATTGAACTTCTGGATCTGAGCACTATGTCATCAGTCTCTAAGTGGTTATTGGACCAGAATGAGGTAAGGGACATTCTGTGTTGTGAGATTCTTCAACCGTACAACACACATACCAACACGTACACATACCGTGTAATATGCTCGCCTGTGGCTAGAACTAGTGAGAAACTGCCCTTTTGGAGAAAGTTCAGAGAATTATCAGTAACAGTAAATTAATGCACACACACATTTGTACATTTCTCTGTGTAACTGCTTATGTCTACTGGAGAGACGAGCAGAGAGCTGCAGTACGCGGGAGCTCTCAGCGCTCTGATTCCATCTGTCAGGTTCCTGAACCGCCGGCCCACTCCAGCTCACCAGGCCGACCCCTCCCCCACACAGCCCACTGCTCTATACAACACAAGAAGTCATCCCAGAGCCGTTTAAAAGGTCAGCAGGACTACACTACAGCCAGCCTTGACATTTGATTGGCAGAGGTAAATATCTTCGAGTGGTTGAGATGGGCCGAGTCCTCGTGCACTGCTTCAAAGAGCAATGTGAATGAGAGATACGCTGGGTTGCTTCCTCCGGGTGAACTCCTATTCACTGGGTCTTCTTTTAACAGGGCTTTACTGAAGCTGTATAGACCTTTTGGGTTATTATTAGTCTCTCACTACAGACTACCATTCATTGTCTCTGACAGCATCCTGTTTTGATATGCAGATATATGCTGGCCGGTCAAATTGCAAGTTATGTTTATGTGGAGGTGGAGGTGGACAACCTTGAGATGTTTGTGTGTACGTCCGTTTGTGCGAATAATAGTTTAAATTATTCATCCTGTGTGGGTGTGTATTGTGTTGTGACCTCAACAAGGACAGGAGGGCACCATGGTGGGTCATCTGGGCCCTGCCGCATGCCAGTCCCTTCCCCTCCTCCCCCCCCGCCTCTCCATCCCGCTCCCCCTGGCCATCGCCTTGTGTGCAGCGTGCTCTGGCGGCTAAAGGCGCTCGTTAAAGGCCATAACTTATCTCACGTTTGAAGCTAATGGGAGGAATACTGGCCGCAGTGAAAAATAAATGACACCCCCCCCCCCTCTCCCTGCCCTCCTAACCTGCAGCGTAATATAGCAGCGGTGAGGGTATGCATTACAGATCTGAGGCCTTAGAATTTATCTGTGCTGCACTACGCTGACTGATGCATTTGAAAATAATGTACTGGAGCCAGAGCATAACAGGGACCCCGTAACTAATGGAGAGCTCTCGCCCCGTGGCCGCCACTGTATATCATTCAGCTGTACTACCTCATCAAGCCCGGCCCTGCACATAGTGCAATATATCCCCTCTCCGTCCTTCCTTCTTTCTCTCTTTTTAATTTTCATTCTCTCTCATGATGCCCTCTTACTAATTAATACATAAGCGTACCTTCATAATGTGCTGTTGTTGCTCTCTGTGAACGAGGAGCCGTATTAACAGTTCAGATTGATGCACCAAAGTCTACTCTGAGCGCCATCATTGTGTTTCCTTCATAATAACTGAGATGTTTTGAGGCCTAGTTACCGAGTCATTTTCATTTTACCAATCAGATATCAGAGCATAAGTATAGGGGTAAGGTGACTAGGCAACAGGATACATGATAAATGTACAGTGGCAAGGGTTGTTCTCTATAATGGTTGAATATGTAAAAACATTTGAAAGATTGGTGGAGTGGGCCAGATCAGAGTAGATTAACAGGTTGAATATGCAGGTTGAATAACTTTTCAAGCACATTATAACTGCTTGATCATTTATCTTTTAGGCCCCCTATTTCCTCTCACTCGTTTCACCTCCCTTTTCACAGCAAATTTTTATTTAATGGTGTTTATGTTTAATAGCTGTATCAGACAGTAGCCGCTCACTGCCCTTTTCCAGCCAAATCAAGGTAAAGAAAGAGGGAAAGGGTAAATGAATTCCATCCAGCGAGAGGTCAGAGAAACAGACAGAGAGTACATAGCAATGTCTTTTCCCCAGTAGGCAGTGGGAGATACAATGCTAATAAGATCATAAGAGAAGAGGAGAGCCCGGACCCCCGGGACGACCATAAAGAGTTTCAGTATATTTTTTTAAAGTAAACACCCTGAAAAAATGATGATGTCTGCTTTGAAATGCATTAATAATCAGGAGTGGACTGTTTTGTTCTAGGATGTGAAATAGGATTGAAATTCCCTAGTCTTGGGGAGGGCAGGACTGGGCGAGAGAGGGGGGTAGTGGTGGGGAGTTGGGGGCCTTAGAGAGAGTTAAAGAAAGGCAGAGGGTGGAATAAGAAGTGTGTTGGTGTGAGCGAGGTTGAGGCGGCCTCTTCCTTCCTGCTCTCTTTCCGTCTTACTTTCCGTCCAGGTGCACAGGGCAGGGGGGAAGAGAAGACAGGAAGAGGCTCTCATTATTTCTGGTTTCCGTTTTCTCTTAATGGAATGCTCTGGATGGTGGTGGGTATTTGAACCCTCAGCGTGTTTCCCATGTTCCTCTCTCCGTGATAACGCCTGTTCTTAAACAGAAATGCCTCTGACTCACTCTTAGGAAGAGAGGAGGAATATGAGGAATATTTGAACAGTTATGGCCTATCTTAGAGCATGATGAAAAAGACTTCAAAAGCTTTGTCTTTCTCTCCCCTTCTATCCTAATCGGAAATTCATAGAATAACTAATGAAATGAAACCTGTAGGAAGTGTGCCATTTTCCCCCCTTTCTTATATAATACATCAGAACATTTTGGTGTTGTGCTGAGTTTATAATACAGTAGAATCCTTAAGTGGAGGAAATCTCTATTATTAAAGTGTAATATAATTATAATGCTTTGTAATTGGAGAATGCATTGCGGTGTATAATAAAAGACTGTGTGGTGGTCAAGTGCAGTCTCAAGCAGATTCTCCGCCCCTGTTGATGTATGAAGGTCAGACGTCAGCATTCACGCTGCCTAATCTCTCTGTATATACATATAGGCAACGGATCTGGGCTGATTCCATACTGAAGACCTGGCCCACTGTCTACCATAGGGGAAATACCTGTTTGTCATCACAAATACATAATTCACTTAAATTAATTTTAGTAACTCGTCTGTAACCTTGGTAAGGTATTACTAATTAGATTATCCTTATTGGATTGTTCATTTGGTTTCGGTCCTAATCAATGCATTTTTATTTACTTTCATTACATTTTGGCACATCGTCAAGTGTTATGATCCAGATATCTGTAGGACTAGTACTTTATATGGAGACAGATGGCCGAGGTCCCTATAGTTGGTTGGTTGGATTGACTGAGTGATTGATGTAAATAATAGATTGGCTCATCCATCCTCCAGTAGTTGTGAGGATCCAGGGAGAGAGCTTCAGGGCTCGGCCATGTGTCGATGTCACTGAGAGGCAGGCAGGCAGGACGCCCGGGCAGACTGGGATTTCATTGTGACTGAGCATGTGCGGCTGGCTGGTGGTTTCAGTGTTGTGACAGGCCAGGCGGGTGGCCAGCCCAGGGGAAGCGGTCGATCAGGTCGGTCAGACCTATTTTCTGACTGACTTCCTCTGTGAGGGGGAGATGGGCCGTGTGAGGTGCCACTGATCAGGATAGAGAAGGTGACCCTGGGGAGGGAGTATAGGTACTGTAGGCAGAGCAGCAGGTCAGAACTGAGCCACTGACCAGGACAGAGAAGGTGACCCTGGGGAGGGAGTATAGGTACTGTAGGCAGAGCAGCAGGTCAGAACTGAGCCACTGACCAGGACAGAGAAGGTGACCCTGGGGAGGGAGTATAGGTACTGTAGGCAGAGCAGCAGGTCAGAACTGAGCCACTGACCAGTCAGTCCACCTAGAGGGAGATGGGGCTTCTCGTAAGCCCATCGTCACTCTGTGTTTGACTCTGTCTGGACACAGGCCTGGTTCTGTTTCAACCCCACACTGAAACCTCTTCAGCAGCAGCCCAATGGTTGAACTTCAGTTAGTATGGCTCTAAAGCACTCTTCACTGGGCTGACAACCTGGCACTCTCACTAAGCAAACAGTAGATGGGCTCTGCTCTACTCTTCTCTTCCCTGCCTGAATAGTCCTCTCTCATGGCAGTGTGATCCAGCCAGCCAGGCCCACCTAAAGCGCTGTAATGGCTGTGTGTGAAAAGGGTTTGCTGGGAATGGTTTTAAACGGTGGAGAGCTCTGAAGAGGCCGACGGTCGGAAAGATATCACCTAACAGCATGCCGTTAAAAGGTTGACTGTGCTGTGCTGGAATGGAGGTGTCCTATAGTCGGCCCAATTTCAGCTAATCCACCACGCCTGATTGTTTGCTGAAGTGCACATTTGGGTTGGACATTCATTAGCCCTCCACTGGAGGTTTTGTACCATGATTTCCTTTATTTTGGTCTTTTTCAACTGTTTTTTTTTATTTTTTACATGGGCTATCATTTATAATTTCCCCAAGCTACTGAATCTCATCTACTCTGGCTTAATTTAGACCGTCCTCCCAACATCAGAGTGCATATCCTATTTTTGGGGGACGCAAATAACATGGAGCATCTCAATGTGAAAGCATTATCCAAATTGCAATTGGTAAATGTTGCGCTAGATTTATTTTGGTACCTCATCTGCAACAGCCTCAGTACCCAGACACAGTCTCTGCCCCCCCTCCCCCCCGGCCTGTGCTTTGATGTGGGTTATCAGTGAGCCCCATCGCCCCCGCCACCCTCCCAGCCCCTCCGTGTCAGCACCTTTTGATGTAGCCTATGTGCACTTCCAAATATCATTTTTAATAAGGAGTCATTATCATTTAGATTTCTTGCTGAATGAGAAGAGTGACCTCTGGTATTTATCTGGTGGGGGGGTCATGGTGATGATGTGTGTATGGTGCTGTGGTGGTGGCAGGCAGACAGATATGGCTCATTGACATTAAGCCAAAATGCTTACAATGTGCATTCTGGGAAGATTGGGTGGAAGCCACTTGGGGAGCTGTATACGGAGGCAGTCATTCACATCTCTTATGTGTCTGTTAATCAGAATATCTTCTCTAGCAGTTCCCTGAGCAAGTCAGTTTGGGTCTAAGCACTCTGGTCTGCATACTAGTAGTTAAGTAAATCAGTAGTTATTTAGAACGTACTGTAGATGTAGCTTGTTGGAGATGCGTGTGTGTACGTACGTGTGTAGTGGTGGGGAGACTTATTATGAAGCTCACCTTCCCTGAATAATGGCATTACAGAGCAGGTTGGGGGACTGGCCTTGGTTGTGTTGGGCTGTGTAAGGCAGGGAGGGTAGCAGCTGCGCCCTCACACACAAGGCTCTTCTAATTTGGCAGAGCTCACCATGGACTCCCTCCACCTCGTTGAAGGAGAGTCTCAAGAACTAATATCATCCTATTTTTATCAGGCAGTGAGCGAGCAGAGAGAAGTCCCAGGGCCCTGACAGGACAAAGAGCCTCTCCACATGCCTCACTCTTTAATATCTTTCTGTGGACCAGGTCGCAATTAGCATGTTAATGAAGGGATCTGAAACCTCTAAAGATCAAGACAATAGGAGTCCTTTCTGGGCGCCTGAAGATAACAAATAACCTTTAACGGAAATTACCAGATGAAATGTACAGCGTTTATCGTGTGAAATACTCATTTTTAAGAGTAATCTACGAAACGCTGGCGTTAATCTTTTTCTTTATGCTTTTGAGCCCCTGCCTGCCTCTAGCTTATTTTGGTTAATTACATTGAGAACACTTTATGCTTGTCTCTTTTAAAAACGTATTGCGGTTATCTGCGTATTCTCCCTGCCCTACTTGATGTTGGTGCATGCTGGCTAAGCTGTGAGAGGATCATTTAGGAGCCCTGGTGCTGCAGCTTTGTCACAGCGGTGAGAGATCAAAGAGACCCCTAATGCTCAGATTCAGGAAGAAGAATACCAAAATCACACTGGTCTCCTGGCCAGGCCTGGTGTTGGTAGCATTGGGTCAAACTCAAGATAATGAGGAGTGTGTTACAGCCCCTTTAAAACCACACAGATTTTCACACATGTCCATTATGCAGTGGAAACCTGCTGGACTGGGCTGACCCTGTGTAGGTGTAGAGGGTTAGTATTAGTACAGGTGGTAATGTAATAACATATGCCATTTAGCAGATGCTTTTATCCAAAGCGACTTAGTCATGCGTGCAGACATTTTACATATGGGTGGTTCTGGGAATCCAACCCACCATTTTGGCGTTGCAAGCTCCATGCTCTACCAACTGAGCTCCAGAGGTGGTAGAGGCAACAACAATGCCTTGATGCAACGGTCCGATGTGAACAAATAAATGGGTTGAAAGGCATTTATTAAAGCCATCTCCTCCTCCTCCCCATCCTCTACCTGGCAGAGGGCAGGTAGAGGAGTGAGCGTCAGATGGGGTTGGGAGAGGCAACTCTGTTGGGTTCAAAGCACCTGTGTGAAGAAGACACTGGAAGGACTGTCCTCTACAGAGAACGCCTGATTCACTGTTCAGTCAGACCAGTTAAGCAGAGGCTTCCTGGAAAGGCACGAGTGTGCACACACACACACACACACACACACACACACACACACACACACACACACACACACACACACACACACACACACACACACACACACACACACACACACACACACACACACACACACACGCCAGGCCCAGACGATACCCTGCAGCGTCAGCAGCACCCTAGCTCTCCGCATGAACTGCCCCAGGCCACATATCCAGACAGACAGACAAGGCAGACAGGCCCAGCCTCTGTCTACTCCTCTCATCTATCACTCACCTCTCCATCTCCTCCTCCTCTCCCCTCCCCCTATCTCCTCCTCATCATTTCTCCTTCTCCCCATCTCCTCCCCTCCCCTCCTCTCCTCCTCATAATTTCTCCTCTCCTCCTCATCATTTCTCCTCCTCCCCATCTCCTCTCCTCATCCCCATTTTCTCTCCTCCTCCTCCCCATCTCCTCCCCATCTCTTCTCCTCCTCCCAATCTCCTCTCCTCCCATCTCCTCTCCTCTTCCCAATTTCCTTATCTCCTCTCCTCTTCCCAATCTCCTCTCCTCCTCCTCCCATCTCCTCTCCTCCTCCCTATCTCATCTCCTCCTCCTCCCCATCTCCTCCTCCTCCTCTCCTCCTTCTCCCCATCATTTCTCCTCCTCCCATTCTCCTCTCCATCTCCTCTCCTCCTTCTCCCTATCTCTTCTACTCCTCCCTATCTCTTCTTCCCCTCATCTCCTGTCCTCCTGTCCTCCTTCTCCCCATCATTTCTCTTCCCCCCCATCTCCTCTCCTCTCTATCTCCTCTCCTCCCCATCTCCTCTTCTCCTCCTCCCCATCTCATCTCCTACCTCCCCATCTTCTCTCCTCCTCCTCCCCATCACCTCCTCCTCCCCATCTCTTCTCCTCCTCCCCATCTTCTCTCCTCCCAATCTCCTCTCCTCCCATCTCCTCTCTTCCTCCCAATTTCCTTTTCTCCTCTCCTCCTCCCTATCTCCTCTCCTCCTCCTCCCCATCTCCTCCTCCTCCCCATCATTTCTCCTCCCGTCTCCTCTCCATCTCCGCTCCTCCTTCTCCCTATCTCTTCTACTCCTCCCTATCTTTTCTTCTCCTCCCTGTCATCTCCTGTCCTCCTCTCCTCCTTCTCCCCATCATTTCTCTTCCTCCCCATCTCCTCTCCTCTCTATCTCCTCTCCTCCCCATCTCCTCTCCTCCTCCCCATCTCCTCTCCTCTCCTCCTCCTCCCTATATCCTCTCCTCCTCCACATCTCCTCTCCTCCTCCCCATCTTCTCTCCTACTCCTCCCCCTCCTCTCCTCCTCCCCATCTCCTCTCCTCCTCGCCATCTCTTCTCCTCCTCCCCATCTTCTCTCCTTCTCCCCATCTCCTCTCTTCATCCCTATCTCCTCTCCTCCCAACCTCCTCTCCTCCTCACAATCTCCTCTCCTCCCCATCTCCTCTCCTCCTCCCCATCTCCTCTCCTCCCCATCTCCTCTCCTCCCCATCTCTTCTCCTCCTCCCCATCTTCTCTCCTACTCCTCCCCATCTCCTCTCTTCCTCCCGATCTCCTCTCCTCCTCACGATCTCCTCTCCTCCCCATCTCCTCTCCTCCTCCCCATCTCCTCTCCTCCTCCTCCCTATATCCTCTCCTCCTCCTCCCTATATCCTCTCCTCCTCCTCCACATCTCCTCTCCTCCTCCCCATCTCTTCTCCTCTTCCCCATCTTCTCTCCTACTTCTCCCCATCTCCTCTCTTCCTCCCTATCCCCTCTCCTCCCAATCTCCTCTCCTCCTCACGATCTCCCCTCCTCCCCATCTCCTCTCCTCCTCCTCCCCATCTTCTCTCCTACTCCTCCCCATCTCCTCTCTTCCTCCCCATCTCCTCTCCTCCTCACGATCTCCTCCCCTCCTCTCCATCTCCTCTATCTCTTCCTGTCTCTTACTACTAGCTCAATGTTTTCCTCTGTATTCTCTCTGTCAGTCCCATGCCAGTTGAATGGATTTCTAATATCTGTGCATGGACATGGTTGTGTGTATGACTCTGTGCTTATAAGAAATAACCTTTAACCTTTGGTAACCTTGTTCATATCAATCAGGGTACATAATGTAGTTATTATACAAAATGTACATTGAATGCGTGCGTGAGAGAGGGGTTTGTACACCCACATTTCCATGGAACTGAATTCTTCAAATATCTTCCCAGTTTAGCCCTGGCAGGTAAGACCTCACATAGATGTCAGGCGAGGTAAAGCTGCCCCTGTAATATTGCTAGGAGGCGGGAATAAAACGGTGTGAATTATCTGTCAAAGCATCAGCCCAGTGAGCTGTGTGGCCAGTTCATTAAACTGCTGACAGTACCATTAATATTAGTGTGCCTTTAAAACCCCAGCATCAAATCAGAACCACCCAGGGAGATGTGAGGTGGTTCAGCTTTTAGAGGGGAGTGATCTGAATTGTAATGGGCTGTAGGAGGATAGGTGGTGGAGGTCTATAATAAAGTCTCTTTTAAAACCTCTTTTTGGAAATGGGAATTATATGGCACTGCTGGCATTATAGAAAGCAAACCTTAGAAAACTGGTGAGATGGACATGTCATGAATGAATGTTTATCATCATGCCAAGCATTAGGCTAAAATGTCCCTGATGCATAACTTCTTGCCTAATTCTGATTTTGAAGAAAAGAACTCCTGGACTTTCCATCACATTTAGACACTGTGCATTTGGTAGTTGCCACATATTTTTTCTGTGATACAAATTTCCAGTGAACTAAAAGATGATAACCTTGTAGTGTGCATTCTCTTGCAGTAACCTGCACCAAAAGATAGCTTATTCTTGTTTGCTTTTACTTTTCATATTTGGTGCGATAGCAAACTTTTAGGACATGGGGATTACCAAAATGGTATGCTGCGCGTATACAGAACGAAATGCATTTTTCGTGTGGAAAACAGGACAGAAATGTGTTGCTTTGATGTTAGCCATAAAACCATTTTATTTTTTATTTTTTTAGGATGAATACTTTGGATGTACACAGAGTGGTGTGACAGTTGTAGAGAGCTCTCACCGTTGCTGTCCAGCAGTGCCTGGGTCCACGCATTTACCATGTATCCTCCCACCACTCTGTCTACCAGAGTAGCTTTTACTCTCCTCTGAGGAGGGAGAGATTCCTCTTGTTCTCTTTACGACAGATTTTTAATACTGTTCCTCCGACTACATTTGTAGAGAGCAAATGCTTTGATGAAATATGGGACAAACACTATACACATCATGTTTTTCATCTGTAGTAGTATAGCCTTGAAATGGACTCTACAACATATAATTTATCTGATATAGTCCTGTACTTGCTTTTGGACTGTCTAAAAAAACTGCCTGTTGATTTCAAAATATTTTTTCCAACCAGTATCTTGGTGAATTTACATGAAATTAAAGTCCTGACATCCATTTGATAAGCAACTGAGGGGTATATAATTGGGACATCCAGGGAAAATTACATCTTAATTATATTCACTGACACTTACCATGCAGTGTCAATTGGCTGGTAATAAAGAACAGGACATGCATTTTATCTGTGTAACATTGTTTGATTACAAATCTGTCTGTTGGGTAACTTGGGTTAATTGAGTTTATGAAATTAGAAGTTGTTCTTCATGAATTAAAATGTTTCCTTTCTTACATCTTGAAGTTCTCAACACTGTCAGTTGTATTGTATAGTAAGCATGGTGTATAGCAGGATTTGATGCATGTATTGTGTTGAGGTCAGCTATTGTACTGTGATGTACAGTTTCATCTTCCAAAGCCTATTGAATTGTGACACATTTGCTTCTGGGTGACTGGCCTTGCTTTCGTCTACACTGTGACTCTCAATAGCAGAGGCTAATTTGGCTATGGGAAATGGATTCAAAACTAACCCAGCAACAAGCAGCAGTGAAGCTTTTCTGGGAAATTGATATGTACTGTATCTTCTGTCACAAAAATGTAATCTTGTACCTGAAATTGACACATCTCCTCTGAGATGTGCCTCTCTTGATAGTTCGACATGTGAGTGCAAACTGTATTGTATTTTGTGTTTTACTGTGATAGACGACTTTGATGTTCAGTTGCTTCTGGGGACTTTCAATAGGCTTTGTGTTTTAGTTTAGTGCAGCAGACTTCCAATAATATGTAAATGCATCCGTTTCTTTCCTTCCCTCCTTGAAATAATCACTTATCTGACATGTTCTGACATGACTTGATTGGCAAAAATAGTAGTGGAATCCTTGTTTTCACCTAACCTACTGTGTGAAATTGGTGATTACCTCAAGGAAAGCTGGATGGATGGAAGGAAAGAAGGAGGAAAGGAAGGAGGTAAACCAATATCAAATCAGGCCTGTGTTTATCTTGTATCAGGTGGAGGAGCGTGAAGCCCAGGTCCAGGAGCTGTAGGACACCATCACAGAGCTGCACCAGGACCAGGACAAGCTGACACAGCTGCAGGAGCTCCACCAGCTGGAGAGCAGGGTGAAGCAGCTCACTGACCAGGTAGGGCTGGGGAACTATTACCACCCAGACAGGTCTAGTTCAGGACTGGCCTATTCTGTTGGGAAACACTTGTCCACTTCTGGTCAAGATCAAATAGAACTAGTAAATCAAAATGTTAACCTCATCTAACCACTTTTAATCGCATTTTAAACACTATTGACAGAGTATGCAATTGCTTCATCAGCATAATGAAACCTACATTGGTCTAATCTACAGTGTATGACACAGTTGTACTTGTAACCCATTGGTGTGGTACAGTGAATGATGTGCTGTGTGGTTGTCTTGATGGCAGGTCAGGAGCATTGAGGAGACCATAGGCCAGCTGAGACAGGAGGTGGCTGTTAGAGTGAGCATCAGCAGCGCTACCCTGTCTGGGGACGTGAGTACAGCAGGGAAAGTGGGTTAAAGCACAGTGTTCATGCATATACAGTACATGTACTGTTATACGTTCCACAGGACATGATCTACTACCTGACCTACGTGTTATATAGGCTGTGAGGTCTAACAATGCATCAGTGAACATATAATGAACTTGGATCCACTCTGGGCTTTTCCGGTCTTAAATATTCATCCAAATGTCATTTTTCTGTGCAAACAAATGCGTTACTAGGTGATAGAAAATGATAGAAATGTAAGCTAGTCCTATAAAGTTCCAGTTATATTGTGTTCATTTTCTCTATTCTAAGACGCATTAACATTTCATCAGTCATCCTGTTGTTATTAACATTCCTGTACAAGCCTACGCATTCACACATAAATCACATTAGATCCTCATTTCCAGATGAATGCGTACGTACATGGTGGCTCAGTCTCTCACACGGTCTGTCTGTGTGGTCTGTCTGTGTGGTCTGTCTGTGTGGTCTGTCTGTGTGGTCTGTCTCTATGGTCTGTCTGTGTGGTCTGTCTGTGTGGTCTGTCTGTATGGTCTGTCTGTGTGGTCTGTCTGTGTGGTCTGTCTCTATGGTCTGTCTGTGTGGTCTGTCTGTGTGGTCTGTCTGTATGGTCTGTCTGTGTGGTCTGTCTGTGTGGTCTGTCTGTGTGGTCTGTCTCTGTGGTCTGTCTGTGTGGTCTGTCTGTGTGGTCTGTCTGTATGGTCTGTCTGTGTGGTCTGTCTGTGTGGTCTGTCTGTGTGGTCTGTCTGTGTGGTCTGTCTGTATGGTCTGTCTGTATGGTCTGTCTGTGTGGTCTGTCTGTGTGGTCTGTCTGTATGGTCTGTCTGTGTGGTCTGTCTGTGTGGTCTGTCTGTATGGTCTGTCTGTGTGGTCTGTCTGTGTGGTCTGTCTGTGTGGTCTGTCTGTATGGTCTGTCTGTGTGGTCTGTCTGTGTGGTCTGTCTGTGTGGTCTGTCTGTATGGTCTGTCTGTGTGGTGTCATGGGTTGGAGATCATGTTTGTTGAGAGGGGCTCTAATGATGGCACATGTGGCCTGGGTTCTGATGGCCCCAATGTGGGAGCCAGGGCCAGCCTGAATAGCAGCTCTGTCCCCCTCTCTCCACCTAACTCTTGACGTCTCCACACATCTGGCAGGCAGCCCAGAGACCATGATGGGAGTCAATTAACTCTAATGAATTGTAATATTGTGCAATTTTAATCAGGCAGTAATTCTGTATAATAACCTTAACATTTCTGGACGGGATTGGATTGCAATTACGTGTGCAGCAGCAGAAGAAGGCAGAGAGTTTAAGTAGGGAACTATGCAGGTCCCTAGAAAGTGTGCTTTTTAGAGTTCCTTTTGTTTGCGTTTAATATGGAAATTGTGCGAAAATAATGAGACAACTTCTCCTCATTGCTTATTGAATTTGGGAGGTCAGGCACAATGAGTTTTGTGTAATTATGGACATAGCCTCAGAGATGGTAGGTAGATTGGCCTATTAGTCCTGTCTGGGATGATTTTTTTCTCTCTGGTGGATTTTGACCTTCAAATCATCCAAATGCTAGTTAGAACCTTCCTGATTGGTTGAATTGGCTTGTTGATTAGTCAGGCTTCCCTGGTGGGCTCATTGACTGGTATCCTGTTTGGCTGCGTGGGGGTGGAGTAGGAAACAGCCTCATAGCCAGATGGTAGAGAATAGAGGGAACCCTAGAAAACATATGTAAATGACAGAAATGTTCCTTTCATGTATTTGGTGTTTTAGTGAAACAGCATTGTCTTTGTGTAAGAGTGGATGTCTTTGTGTAAGAGTGGATGTCTTTGTGTAAGAGTGGATGTCTTTGTGTAAGAGTGGATGTCTTTGTGTAAGAGTGGATGTCTTTGTGTAAGAGTGGCTGTCTTTGTGTAAGAGTGGCTGTCTTTGTGTAAGAGTGGCTGTCTTTGTGTAATAGTGGATGTCTTTGTGTAATAGTGGATGTCTTTGTGTAAGAGTGGATGTCTTTGTGTAAGAGTGGATGTCTTTGTGTAAGAGTGGATGTCTTCGTGTAAGAGTGGATGTCTTTGTGTAAGAGTGGATGTCTTTGTGTAAGAGTGGATGTCTTTGTGTAAGAGTGGATGTCTTTGCGTAAGAGTGGATGTCTTTGCGTAAGAGTGGATGTCTTTGTGTAAGAGTGGATGTCTTTGTGTAAGAGTGGATTTCTTTGTGTAAGAGTGGATGTCTTTGTGTAAGAGTGGATGTCTTTGTGTAAGAGTGGATGTCTTTGTGTAAGAGTGGATGTCTTTGTGTAAGAGTGGATGTCTTTGTGTAAGAGTGGCTGTCTTTGTGTAAGAGTGGCTGTCTTTGTGTAAGAGTGGCTGTCTTTGTGTAATAGTGGATGTCTTTGTGTAATAGTGGATGTCTTTGTGTAAGAGTGGATGTCTTTGTGTAAGAGTGGATGTCTTTGTGTTTAGAGTGGATGTCTTTGTGTAAGAGTGGGTGTCTTTGTGTAAGAGTGGATGTCTTTGTGTAAGAGTGGATGTCTTTGTGTAAGAGTGGATGTCTTTGTGTAAGAGTGGATGTCTTTGTGTAAGAGTGGATGTCTGTGGTGCTGAAACAGAATATTCTAACACTGAAGGAATCTATGGGTCCTGACCTAGTCCTCCATCTCTGCGGCCTTTTCCTCTCTTCTCCTCACCTCTCATCCCTTTTCCTTCTCTCTTTCCCTCTCTCAATGTGGAGGAAATGCATTGGAAAGGAGAGCCAAAGTCACACAACATTAGTTTGGTAGTGGCTGCCGCTACAGAAAGCCATTACTCTTCCTTGACAGTATCATAGAGAATGGTGGAGCTGGGTCGCGCCTAGCCCCTCGCTCTCCCTCGCCATGCGCCACTCGCAGGAAATTGCCTCATACTTCAGCGGGCAGGAAGGTGACACGTCGGCGACACCCACGCATGTGTCACTTTCAGGGCCCAGGGCCTGGGTGGGAGCGGGCTCCAGTGCCACAGACAAGCGCTGCCTGGGGAGCAGTAGAGGAGAGCTGCCCAGGGGAAGCTGGTTGAGCTGGGGTCTGGAAATGCAGGGAACCACGCTGGATTTAGAGGAGGGGCGGAGGAGGGGTAGAACTAGTTACCAATAAATGAGGTCTTAACCTCCCTAACTTTCTTTGACCACTAGTATTTGACCTGATTGAACTCATCTACTGCACAAAAGGACTGGGTGGAAATGGAGAGTTGTGGCGTTGAGCTAGCCAGTTCTAGAGGGTGTTGCAGTAGATGGGATATTTGCAGCGCCCGCTGTCTCTTATTTGATGAATTCTGACTCCTACAAAGAGGATAGGTAGGTGCCCCATTGGGGGGATGGACGGAGGGATGAAGCAGGACCCAGGGAAAGTGCTAGGTGGTGAGCTTCTCTGTGGCTGGTTTCAGCCTGGAGTCTGGATCATAAGGGCTGTTCTGTCCGCTGCCACCCGTATGGGGAGCAGTAATGAAAGGAGAGGTTAAGGAGGAGAGTGAAGTGGTCTCGCTCGACAATAAATCCTATGTAGTAGGGGATGCTATGGGACCCCACTCCTAGAACACAGTAGGGGCGTTGAAAAGGGACAGGTGTACGCACACTTACTCAGACACACATGCTCACACACACACACACACACACGCTATGGCTGTTAAGAACTGTTGTGCCTCGTCTATGAAAGAGATTGAGCTAATGAAAATATGGGCTAATGTTTTGTGGAGCGCATTCCCTGAAAAAGGCGAGGAATCTAATTTCTCACTCAATACATTAGGTTCTTTGTGTCATACGTTTGACTAAAATGTTGTTTATGAGTTGATTTGACTATTATTTGAAAATGTAGACATCATTTTAACAAAACTAAAGCCTTTATCAGTTCTGAAGCCACAGGCACTGATGCAGGTGTGGTATACATACCAGCTGCTGGGTTGGCCATTGTTTTCAGATGAGACATGTACATTGTGCTGTTTGAGAGGGAATAGAAAGCTTTATGCTGTTCCATCTCCTCCCGACACCACACCCCATCCCTGTGCAGACCTCTCCAGAGGACCAATGTTTATTGCCATTCTAAAGCAGGCTTTGTTGTGATTGTGTGTGCTCTCCGTCCCCTTCTCCTTGTTTCCACTCTTCTTTCATTTTGTGCAGGGCTGGGGGGATTGCTCTGTGCTGCGGCTCTGTGATTAGAGAGAGGGAGAAGCAGAGTGCTTCTCAGCAGGACTCTGTTTTATATTCATCAAAAGAGCTGCCTTTGATTTGCTCCCTCTGACGTGTGACAGTGGCGCGGCTGCAGCACCACACAGCCGTCGAGGAAATCGTGCACTTATCACCCCTCCCTCCTCATCCCTCTCCTCCCCTGTTCTCCTCACCCTCCTTTACCAGCAGTACCCACCACCCTATTCCCCACCACTCCCTCCCGCAGCCCAACCTTCAGGCCGCCTGGCCGTCTTATTCATTTCTCTATTGTTGTTAATATTGCCTCTTTTCACTCAAAAGGCAGACTTTTTCCAAGATGTGCCCTCGCCATCTCTCCCTCTCCTCAGAATAGTTACCCAGAGTAGAGCCTGTGGACTGACGGGCCAGCAGAGAGAGGGGGGTTGGGGGTTATATCATTCCCACCCTCATTATCCAGGGTGGGAATGATATAACATCTGGGTTGGAGAAAAGACCAGGTAATGTCCTGGGATGGTGGAGGCTCAGGTTAACCCAGATAAAGTCCTGTCCTGTAGCCTGGAGGAGCATCTCTCACCCTGTCTCTATGACCTTCAGCTCTGTGTCAGTAGTAGCTCAGACGAGGCCTCTGTAGTTTCCTATGTGTTTACACAGGAGCCCACCCTATTACCACCCTCAACTAGCAGATCAGTCAATTCTGCACAGTTTCTGATGGCTCAGACTAAAATCACATACTCACGCACACACTCACACACTAGCTCTTCTCTCCAAACACTGCCCCCCTCTGCACCACGCCTGGGCCCGAGCAGGACACACACTCCTGTGTTTGAACAGGGCCCCTCTGTGCCGCAGAGACCAGCTTGGTTATTAACGGTGTCAATTATTAAAGCAATTTCCAACTCTGCAAACAGTGGCAGGGAGAGGCGAGCAGACGCAGGAACGTGTGTGTGGACGTGTGTGAGATCCATGGGGAGGGACAGACTGAGGCCATTTGCCTGCTGCTTTGTCCCTGCAGTGGCCCAGCTAACAAGGTCACATACACCCAAGGTTAGCTCGGAGGGAGGGGAACATGCTTGGGTAATATTTCACCTTCTCCTTGGTTCCACAAGCCTCTTATGCACACCACACACACACATGGACACATGCATACTTGCAAACACACTCACTTCCCAGTAACTGGAAATTGAAAGGTGTCCAATTGACGTTGTGCATGTACAGCAGCAGAATGAAATGCAAACTGAAGCAGTGTTCTCTGATGCTCACTGATCTCTCCTTGCTGTTTGACGATCCCCCATACTTCACGGCTCATGTCGCATTTGATAGTGATGCCGCCATGTTACAGTTGATATACTGTACTGTATACACAGGGTTAAATGCATGCCACAGTCTCGGGGTCCTCAGGAGAGTGGGATACGTAAGTAAACATTCAGCTGCATATTGTGGCTAACATCAAATCTAATTTTACTAAACATTTTCCTAAACAACAACTGAAATGCTTACTTACGGGTCCTTCCCAACAATGCAGAATATAATAAAGAATTATTATAATAATAGAAAAAATGAATAACACAAGGAATAAATACATATTGAGCAATGATAGCTTGGCTATATGCACATGTTACCAGTACTGAGTCCATGTGCAGGGGTACGAGGAAATTGAGGCAGGTATGTACATATAGGTAGGGGTAAAGTGACTAGGCAACAGGATAGATAATAGACAGTAGCAGCAGCGTATGTCATGAGTGTGGAAGTGTGGATGTGTGTGTGTGCTGACAGTGTGCCTGTGTGTACTTGTCATGTGTGAGTGAGTGTGTGTGTATGTGTGAGTGTGTGGGTAGAGTCCAGTGTGTGTGCATAAAGTCAAAAAGGGTCAATGCAGATAGCCCTGGTATCTATTTGGTGAACTATTTAGCAGTCTCGTGGCTTTGGGTTGGAAGCATTTCTGGAGCCTTCTGGAGCGTCCCGGCACTGTTTGCTGTGCGGTAGCAGAGAGAACAGTCTATGACTTGGGTGACTGGTGTCTTTGAGAATTTTTAGGGCCTTCCTCTGACACCGCCTAGTATAGAGGTCCTGGATGGTAGGGAGTTTGGCTCCAGTGATGTACTTGGCTGTACACACTACCCTCTGTAGCGCCTTACGATCAGATGCCAAGCAGTTGCCATACCTAGCGGTGATGCAGCCAGTCAAGATGCTCTCAGTGGTGCAGCTGTAGAACTTTTTAGACTCTATGGGCCCATGCCAAATCTTTTCAGCCTCCTGAGGGAGAAAAGGCGCTGTCGTGCCCTCTTCACGTCTATGTTGGTGTGTTTGGACCATGATAGGTCCTTAGTGATGTTGACGCCGAGGAACTTGAAGCTCTCGACCCGCTCCACTACAGCCCTGTCGATGTGAATGGGGGCGTGTTTGGCCCTCCGTTTCCTGTTGTCCACGATAAGCTCCTTTGTCTTGCCCACGTTGAGGGAGATGTTATTGTCCTGGCACCACACTGCCAGGTCTCTGAGCTCCTCCCTATAGGCTCCTCTCATTGTCGTTGGTAATCAGACCCACCACCGTCGTGTCATTGGCAAACTTGGTTAAATTATTTTATCTTCTCTTCTCCTGTGTTGTGTTTGAGTCAAGCCTCGCTCCTGAAAACAAAAACTACTGTAGGTCCTTTAGTATTAACTCTCACATCTTGTTGCTCAGAGGGCCGATGTGGAACAGACAGACAAAGTAGAAGGACTACAAAGTAATACAATGGAATATACAGCCTAGGCTTATGATGCCTCACGCATTTAGAGCTTTCCGTGTTTAGATAACTTCTAGGAGGGAATGTTAGTGTCAGGCTGCACAGCTCACAGCTCCAGGGAGAAGGTAGTTGGATGGCAGTTTGAATGGAGTTTGATAGGAGCGTAATGACCGTCTGATGGCCCTCCTGTCTGGGTCTTGTCAGGCTGTTCAAGGTGACCGCTCCAGACCCCACTGTCTGTCTCTGCGTCTCTCTGTCTACATGCATGATGATGCATTTGATCCGAACCCATCTCCCTAATGGTCTCTGTGAGCTGCCAGCATTCTACAGAGCACTCAAGAAGCCCTTGTCCCTGTCATTTCAGATGTTCACCTGCCCCACTAAGCATAGGTAGCCATTCGCCCCTCGTTCGCCCGCTGCTCTTGACAGAAAGAAAGAGGGAGAGAGAAAGAGGGAGAGAAAGGGAGTATTAAACCCTGCAATGCTGCACTTTGTGTCAGAGAGGGAACATCTTCCTTCTGCTCCACTGTAATCTCTGAAGCCGTGCCATGGTGTGTCCGTGTTAAGTTGATACCGAGCTTTGGGCTACTGTGGACCTCTACTTCTGAAGCTCTACTGTAGGGCCTAAACCCCATAATCCAACTCAAAGGCAGACGCTTGGGTTAGTTATGTGACTATGTGCTGGAGATTGACTGGCTCTTTTCTGAGAGGCGTTTTCTCTCTCCTCTTTCCTCCTCTGTTGTTCCCCCATGTTCCTGAGGCTGGCTCTTTGGCCCTGCAGGACCCCCACAAGGCTCTGGGTGATTCCAGCGTTTATCCTCCCGCCCCTCCATGTCTCTCACTGGGGAGAAAGTAGGAAACGGGGATAGCAGCAGCTCATCCTCAGGGCTCCACTGTCTGCTGCCACATAGGCCCTGTGGCCTTCTGCATATTTCTATGGAAACACTGACTGGCTATTTCTGTAGCTGATCTGACAGCAACCATCCTGTCTGGCTCTCTGTACATAATGTAGCTTTGTGTAATATATAAAGAGCCATACACAGTGCATTCGGAAAGTATTCAGACCCCTTCCCTTTTTCCACATTTTGTTACTTTACAGCCTTATTCTAAAATGGATTAAAAAAAAAATAATAATCCTCATCAATCTACACACAATACCCCATAATGACAAAGCGAAAACAGGTTTGTAGAAATGTTTGCAAATGTATAAAAAATGTATTATTTACATAAGTATTCAGACCCTTTGCTATAAGAATCGAAATTGAGCTCAGGTGCATCCTGTTTCCATTGATCATCCTTGAGATGTTTCTACAACTTGATTGGAGTCCACCTGTGGTAAATTCAATTGATTGGAAATTATTTGGAAAGGCACACACCTGTCTATATAAGGTCACACAGTTGACGGTGCATGTCAAAGCAAAAACCAAGCCATGAGGTCGAAGGAATTGTCCGTAGAGCTCAGAGACAGGATTGTGTCAAGGCACAGATCTGGGGAAGGGTAAAAAAAAATCTGCCGCATTGAAGGTCCCCAAGAACACAGTGGCTTCCATCATTCTTAAATGGAAGAAGTTTGGAACCACCAAGACTCTTCCTAGAGCCGGCCGCCCGGCCAAACTGAGCAATCGGGGGAGAAGGGCCTTGGTCAGGGAGGTGACCAAGAACCCGATGGTCACTCTGACAGAGCTCCAGAGTTCCTCTGTGGAGATGGGAGAACCTTACAGAAGGACACCCATCTCTGCAGCACTCCACCAATCAGGCCTTTATGATAGAGTGGCCAGACGGAAGCCGCTCCTCAGTAAAAGGCACATGCCTGCTTGCTTGAAGGACGGATATTATATTTGCAAATGTAGAGACTCAGAGTCCCTATCCATCTGCTAGCCCAGCCATTTTCTCTCCACAGCTTCCCTTCCTCCATCTCCTACTGCACCACCTTTGTCTGTGAGTCTCGTCTTCACTATAGGACAGAGCCTCTTATCAGTGTAACTACAGCAAAGCAAATCACGTTGAGAGAGAGATGCTAGTAGCTTATTTTGTTTGTTTTCTTTTTAAGGGCATATTGTTTTATTTATGTTAGTTTTCTGTATTATTAAGAGAAGAGTTGTGAATCGCTGTCGCGTCATTGGTTTATCTTTGTGAGTATGCTTCGATGTTGTCTGCTCTCCCTCCCTGGCCCTGTGAAGTCAGACTTTTTGATAGGGCTCTTGACACAGCAGCACTTGGCAGCAGACTCCCTTTGTTCTCGCAGGGAAAGGTGCTGAAGGCATTCGAAAGCAATAAACAGGAAAAGCTATCAAATTCAATATTTCTCAGTAGATGACGAAACAGACATGTATTTGTGCACTTGGCATGCAGTGAGATCCCTCCGGGCTCCTGGATATGATACAAAAAAGTAAACATGCAATATTAGCGTTAAGGTATGGGAGCATTATCTAGCAGACACCACACCAGGCCTAATCTTATCAGTGATACCAACACATATCAGGTAGGATCTCTTAATTTAGCAGAATTGAACAGATCACGATAAGTCCCTGGGAAGGAAGAAATTCCCTACATGGAAACACCTGTCCCTGCCTTAGAGTGGCTTTGGGGGAGCCAGCCAACTGGAAGCAATTATTTGCTGGTGGTCAGCATTTGAGCTATCTGCTGGGATTAGCTGAGGAACTGCTGATCTGGGAGCTGGTCGAGTGTGATGTGGTTACACCTGACTGGGCACTCTGGGCTGAGCTGAGGTAGGCTTGGCTAAAATCAACTGGCATGGGATGGGATGGGCTGAGCCAGGCTGGGTTGGGCTAGATTTGGCTAAGTTGCTTGGGCTGCACCTCATTGAGCTCAGGAGCCTGCCTGTGCCTGCTACGTTCCACATCACCAACAGAGTCTCAGGCTAGGTGGAGCTTTTGAGGTGAGCCTCTTTATAATGGAGATATACTCACTGGTGATAGTAAGAGATGATAAGCACTATTTAACTGGGTGGTATTGTATGGGGCGAAAATGTGTTCATGTGTGTGTGATTATTTACAGATTTGGGTAAATGTGAGGGTTCTGAGTGTGTGTATGTGGTGGGGTGAGTGTGTGTCTGGCTGCGTCCATCTGAGGGGTCTGGCTGTGGACGTGATTGTGTTTTGATGAGGTCTCAGTGGTGCGCCTCGCTCTGGTCTTGTTGAGATGCTTGGTGCCTTGCATTCCCATCGCTTTCCCAATTTGACAGCTGATGGGATCACAGATGGAATGTGTGCCAGTGTGAATTGCCCGTGATATACATAACAGCCTAATTTATCTTCTCCACCCCTCTCTTTTCAGCAATTCCTCCCTCCTGCCTGCACACCCCTCTCCCTCCTTCCTACCCCATTCCCTCCTCTCTCCCTCTCTCTCTCTCTGTCGTTCTCTCTTTCTCTCTCTATAAATATTTTCCCCTCCCCCACCCTCTCTCTACCCCTCTCTGTCGCTGTCTGTCTCTAGCTCTCTCTCGCTCTCTCTCTCTTTCTCTCTCTCTCTCTCTCTCGCTCTCTCTCTCTCTCTCTCTCTCTCTCGCTCTCTCTCTCTCTCTTTCTCTCTCTCGCTCTCTCTCAGTTCAGGTGCCCTCCCGGTCCTTTAGCAGTTAACAGGCAGTGCCAACTCCAGCCATTCCCTGAAGGCAGTTTGTCAAACCTTTAAGTCTCTATAACCACCCACCCACCACACTGGCCCTGGACCAACTCCTATGTACCCGTGTGGAGAATAGTGGGTTAGCCAGTGTGGAGAATAGTGGGTTAGCCAGTGTGAGAAGCCAGTAAGAACACACACTCTTACACACAGTTCATCATTGCTCTAAAATGGCTACTGTGTCCAGTGCTAAGCACCAATACACACCACTAATCCCTCTATTTTCTGGTGCCTGCTTCAGAGAGAGAGAAGGTGGAGGTAAATAGAGAGAGCAGGAGAAAGAGAGTAGAGTGAGCGAGAGAAGGGAGAGAGAGAGCAGGAGAAAGAGAGTAGAGTGAGAGAAGGGAGAGAGAGAGCAGGAGAAAGAGAGTAGAGTGAGTGAGAGAAGGGAGAGAGAGAGCAGGAGAAAGAGAGTAGAGTGAGCGAGAGAAGAGAGGGAGCAGGAGAAAGAGAGTAGAGTGAGAGAAGGGAGAGAGAGAGCAGGAGAAAGAGAGTAGAGTGAGTGAGAGAAGGGAGAGAGAGAGCAGGAGAAAGAGAGTAGAGTGAGTGAGAGAAGAGAGGGGGCAGGAGAAAGAGAGTAGAGTGAGCGAGAGAAGGGAGAGAGAGAGCAGGAGAAAGAGAGTAGAGTGAGCGAGAGAAGGGAGAGAGAGAGCAGGAGAAAGAGAGTAGAGTGAGCGAGAGAAGGGAGAGAGAGAGCAGGAGAAAGAGAGTAGAGTGAGCGAGCGAGAGAAGGGAGAGAGAGAGCAGGAGAAAGAGAGTAGAGTGAGCGAGCGAGAGAAGGGAGAAAGGGAGTAGGCGAAAGAGAGTAGAATGAGCGAGAGAAGGGAGAGAGAGCAGGAGAAAGAGAGTAGAGTGAGCGAGAGAAGGGAGAGAGAGAGCAGGAGAAAGAGAGTAGAGTGAGCGAGAGAAGGGAGAGAGAGAGCAGGAGAAAGAGAGTAGAGTGAGCGAGAGAAGGGAGAGAGAGAGCAGGAGAAAGAGAGTAGAGCGAGCGAGAGAAGGGAGAGAGAGAGCAGGAGAAAGAGAGTAGAGTGAGTGAGAGAAGGGAGAGAGAGAGCAGGAGAAAGAGAGTAGAGTGAGCGAGAGAAGAGAGGGAGCAGGAGAAAGAGAGTAGAGTGAGAAGGGAGAGAGGGAGCAGGAGAAAGAGAGCAGAATGAGCGAGAGAAGAGAGAGAGGGAGCAGGAGAAAGAGAGTAGAGGGAGCGATAGAAGGGAGAGAGGGAGCAGGTGATTGAGAGTAGAGTGAGCGAGAGAAGGGAGAGAGAGAGCAGGAGAAAGAGAGTAGAGTAAGCGAGAGAAGGGAGAGAGGGAGCAGGTGATTGAGACGAGCCATTGAATCAGACATGGCTCTGTGGTGCAAAACTGTTATATTGGGATTCTTTGTAGACGATTTCCTTTCTCCTGTAGTCAGTGTGGGAAGTTTGATTTACTATCAGAGATTGTTTCATACTGATGGAGGGTGTTGGAAGAATTTTTTTAATTTTTTAATTGTGGAACAAACAACTGACTGAAGACAGGTACTTTATAGGTACTTCAAAACCAAAATAAAAAAACATGATTTTATTTTTTTATAACAAAAACCGAACTGACCTCAAAAAGCAGTAATCGCTCAGCACTATCAGATAGAGCAGTGCAGACGGCCGAGTTGAATCAACAGATCACATCACATATTTTAGCACATATTTTACTTCCTGCTTTGCTCCTTTGGGTACACTCACAATGGCTGCCAGTCCACCCATTATGCCATCATTGACTTGAATGGGGATGCCCGTTTTATTCATTCTATTTCTATGGCAGCACATGCAGTCAGGAACGAAGGAGAGGAGAAAATGTGCGTCCCAAATGTGCCATTCAAAAGTTAATTACGTTGACCACGTTCATTTGGCTGGCGAATTACTGTCATCCAAAATTCCATGACCATCACAGCCCTAGTGTGAGTGCATGAGCATATGTGTGTACCGTAGAGTACAGCGATGTGCATGGGGAGTAATGGATATAAAGTACCTCATAGAGATAGCTCCCTAATCTGATTCCTCCTGGAGCTGTGGGCTTGCCATGATTTGTTTGGCTGGCCTGGGCTCTGTATGCACATCATGCAGAGTGGGCTTGATTTGCAGCGCTCCAGAATGATCCCACTGGGCATAACAGAGAGAGAGACAGAGATATTTGTATACTAGAGAGTGCAGAGAGAGTGCCGGGGAGGCTGGTAAAGAAGCACCCTTCAATCCAGTGGGTGGGGCTGATCCATCTCGCTCTGAATTGTGCACTTTGAGAGACATTTCTCGTAACAGGCCACTCGCTCATCCTTAACACCAGCAGCCCGCTGGGAACTTTCCAAAACTCTGTCCGATGCACCACAGCGGTGACACACGGCCCAGCACTCGGCACGCCACCTCCACGGCACGCCGCTCCTCGCCATACCAACCCCCCTGATGCATCATTCACCGCCGGGCCCATTTACATCCATTTATCTGACTGCGTCAACATGGGTACAGTGTGGGAACAGTTGTGTTTATCTGCTCCTCATATATCATCATACTGTATACTGTGGGGATTTATATTCATCAGTTTCTGTTTTCCAGAGTGTAACTGTTATGCTATTATTATTGCATTGGAAATGCGCTCTGTGGTAAGAATTCCCTCAGTCCAGGATGATTTTAATCTGGTAAACAATATAATCATATGATTTGGAAAAATTAAGGGGGAAAAACCTGAATTGCAAGATAATGTATGAAATGCTTATAATGTGATTACATTGTGAGTGTAGCCTGTCTTTATCTAAAAGCTTCAAGAAGCAAACAAAAGGAAAATGGTGTGATTGTATGCTCTTTTAAGCAGTTCTTTGTTTCATAAAGTAATCATAAAAATAGGACTCAAGTCAATTACACATATATATTTTTTTATTCATTTATTTTACCTTTATTTAACTAGACAAGTCGGTTAAGAACAAATTCTTATTTTCAATGACGGCCTAGGAACGGTGGGTTAACTACCTTGTTCAGGGGCAGAACGACAGATTTTTACCTTGTCAGCTCAAGGTTTTGATCTTGGAACCTTTCGGTTACTAGTCCAATGCTCTAACCACTAGGCTACCTGCCGCCCAGTATCTCCCAGTTGAAATGACGGTCCCTTTGCAGACTCCAGTCACATTACATAATGTCGATTACGTAATGAATGTCACGTATTTTCTCTACCTTATTGACGGGCTTCCAGGCACCCGCTAAACTGCCTGACAACATTCACATTAATACCACATTTTCTGTATAAAAATTCCTAAATATATTTATCATCTTAAAACATGTAGATGGTATTTAAACAATCTAATTATAGGAAGGTCCACTAATCACTGTGTATTGTTCATGCACTGTCAATGCAAATTCATTGAGGAGAGTGTGGGCTTTAGTATTATGTATGTTGGCATAAACTGCTTTTCCCTGAGCAAACCAATGCTGTTATATTATTCATCAGCCAGACACTGTACCAAATATCCCTGCAGCAAAATGGAGGTGCGGCAGCCACAGCAGCAGGCAGGCAGGAGACACTTAGTCACATGGACAGAGCAGGAGCAATAGCAGCTCCTCCAATTCAGCTGGGAATTGACTCTGGGTGACAATGGAATTCATTTCCAAAGGCTTGTGTGTGTGTGTGTGTGTGTGTGTGTGTGTGTGTGTGTGTGTGTGTGTGTGTGTGTGTGTGTGTGTGTGTGTGTGTGTGTGTGTGTGTGTGTGTGTGTGTGTGTGTGTGTGTGTCAGTGTGTGTGTGTGTGTGTGTCAGTGTGTGTGTGTGTGTGTGTGTCAGTGTGTGTGTCTGGTGACAGGGCTGTGGTAATGAGGCTCGGTAGCAGCCTGCTTTAGTATTAAAGGCACAACTCCCTTCCTCTACAGGCAGTAAAGCAATGCCGGGACGCAGTGAAATGTTTACAGCGCTGTGGTTGGCTCCTGCAGCCAGGCCGTGGAGGAAATTACTGCAGCTCGCCACTAATCACTCATCCCTGCCCACCAATCAGGACTCTGCCCCCTCCACCTCCACAACAACGCTCCTAAAGCACCGCATCACAAGGACACTTTTAATGCCTTACCACAACGCTTAGAATGATTAGCCCTATTTAAGTATTTTTCCATTATTCATTATTTGCATCAGGAACCCATAAACACGCCGGGTTCTGATTCAGGCTGTAGCTTTTGACACTGTTGAAGGTTGACTGAGGTGAGAAGTTTGCCTGGAGCTCTGGGAGGAAGGTTCCAGAGGGGTTTAGGCGGGACAGTGGGGTCATAGGGAGGGAGCCAGGAGGTGTGAAACCTGAATAATAAAACCGACTTAACAGAGTTACACAGTCACAGCTCTGCATACATCACTTCAATGACAAAATAGGATTTATTCACCATTCAAGTGGGAAGATTATCTTTGGCACAAGCTATCAACTTGAGTTTTTTTTGCAAGAATGCAAGTATGGCTGTTGGAGTGTAAAGTGACTTTTAGTTTTTTCCCCTCCTTTTTATCAGGGCTTGGTTATGCTTGTGGTTGGTGACTCCCCATGTTATTACGAACCAGTAGTGAGTGCCAGTTTATCCTAAGCCAGTGCAGCTGGTGGGGTCTGATTTGAACTCCATTCTGATTCTGGTGGGGATTGCCGTCACACACAATCATCACATTGGATTAAAAGTTGTTGTGATTTTAAGTACTCAACTCCCTTGCCAAAATCAATAAAGCAAGTCAATAGCTGGACCCAGTGCTGCGTTCCTGCTTCCCACCACCAAAGCTGTGCTACGCTGCTATGGAAGCCTGCCTTTCCGTCCTCCACAGTCACACACCCTACCAAAGACAGGTTCTCAAACCCACTAAGGCCCCATCTCATTTGGACTTTTCATTATCTCTCCTTAGTTGAGTCTATATCAGATCGTTGAGATACGCTGTAGTGTCCGCCATATTTGGGTAAACGTATCATCCTTGATAAGAGTTAGATGTTGTATGCCTTGGCCAATGTACAGTCCTTTTTGTACAATGTAGTTTGACGTATGTAGGCTACTCTGTGTTCTGTTAAGTCCATGTCTCTTACTGACCATTGTCTCTCATAATAGCCTAAGAACTCTCTGCTTCTACAAAAGACAATACCACCGTATGATTATTATCTTAAGAAGAGATTCTGGGAATTGTAACAATACAGTTACTGTACAGTTAGGTTACAATCCAGTTAGGTTACAGTTCAGTTAGGTTACAGTTCAGTTAGGTTACAGTTCAGTTAGGTTACAATACAGTTAGGTTACAATACAGTTAGGTTACAGTTCAGTTAGGTTACAGTTCAGTTAGGTTACAATACAGTTAGGTTACAATACAGTTAGGTTACAATACAGTTCGGTTACAGTTCAGTTAGGTTACAGTTCAGTTAGGTTACAATACAGTTAGGTTACAGTTCAGTTAGGTTACAGTTCAGTTAGGTTACAATACAGTTAGGTTACAGTTCAGTTAGGTTACTGTTCAGTTAGGTTACAGTTCAATTAGGTTACAATACAGTTAGGTTACATGTCAGTTAGGTTACAATACAGTTAGGTAACAATACAGATTGGTTACAGTTCAGTTAGGTTGCAGTTCAGTTAGGTTACAATACAGTTAGGTTGCAGTTCAGTTAGGTTACAATACAGTTAGGTTACAGTTCAGTTAGGTTACAGTTCAGTTAGGTTACAGTTCAGTTAGGTTGCAATACAGTTAGGTTACAGTTCAGTTAGGTTACAGTTCAGTTAAGTTAGGTTACAGTTCAGTTAGGTTACAATACAGTTAGGTTACAATACAGTTAGGTTACAGTTCAGTTAGGTTACAGTTCAGTTAGGTTACAATACAGTTAGGTTACAATACAGTTAGGTTACAGTTCAGTTAGGTTACAGTTCAGTTAGGTTACAATACAGTTAGGTTACAGTTCAGTTAGGTTACAGTTAGGTTACAGTTCAGTTATGTTACAATACAGTTAGGTTACAGTTCAGTTAGGTTACAATACAGTTAGGTTACAATACAGTTAGGTTACAATACAGTTCGGTTACAGTTCAGTTAGGTTGCAATACAGTTAGGTTACAGTTCAGTTAGGTTACAGTTCAGTTAGGTTACAATACAGTTAGGTTACAGTTCAGTTAGGTTACAGTTCAGTTAGGTTACAATACAGTTAGGTAACAATACAGTTTGGTTACAGTTCAGTTAGGTTGCAGTGCAGTTAGGTTACAATACAGTTAGGTTACAGTTCAGTTAGGTTACAGTTCAGTTAGGTTACAATACAATTAGGTTACAGTTGAGTTAGGTTACAGTTCAGTTAGGTTACAATACAGTTAGGTTACAGTTGAGTTAGGTTACAGTTCAGTTAGGTTACAATACAGTTAGGTTACAGTTCAGTTAGGTTACAGTTCAGTTAAGTTAGGTTACAGTTCAGTTAGGTTACAATACCGTTAGGTTACAATACAGTTAGGTTACAGTTCAGTTAGGTTACAATACAGTTAGGTTACAGTTCAGTTAGGTTACAATACAGTTAGGTTACAGTTCAGTTAGGTTACAGTTCAGTTAGGTTACAATACAGTTAGGTTACAATACAGTTAGGTTACAGTTCAGTTAGGTTACAGTTCAGTTAGGTTACAATACAGTTAGGTTACAATACAGTTAGGTTACAGTTCAGTTAGGTTACAGTTCAGTTAGGTTACAGTTCAGTTAGGTTACAATACAGTTAGGTTACAGTTCAGTTAGGTTACAATACAGTTAGGTTACAAACAGTTAGGTTACAGTTCAGTTAGGTTACAATACAGTTAGGTTACAGTTCAGTTAGGTTACAGTTCAGTTAGGTTACAATACAGTTAGGTTACAATACAGTTAGGTTACAGTTCAGTTAGGTTACAGTTCAGTTAGGTTACAATACAGTTAGGTTACAGTTCAGTTAGGTTACAGTTCAGTTAGGTTACAGTTCAGTTAGGTTACAATACAGTTAGGTTACAGTTCAGTTAGGTTACAATACAGTTAGGTTACAATACAGTTAGGTTACAGTTCAGTTAGGTTACAGTTCAGTTAGGTTACAGTTCAGTTAGGTTACAGTTCAGTTAGGTTACAATACAGTTAGGTTACAGTTCAGTTAGGTTACAGTTCAGTTAGGTTACAGTTCAGTTAGGTTACAATACAGTTAGGTTACAGTTCAGTTAGGTTACAATACAGTTAGGTAACAATACAGTTTGGTTACAGTTCAGTTAGGTTGCAGTTCAGTTAGTTTACAATACAGTTAGGTTACAGTTCAGTTAGGTTACAGTTCAGTTAGGTTACAGTTCAGTTAGGTTACAATACAGTTAGGTTACAGTTCAGTTAGGTTACAGTTCAGTTAGGTTACAATACAGTTAGGTTACAATACAGTTAGGTTACAGTTCAGTTAGGTTACAATACAGTTAGGTTACAGTTCAGTTAGGTTACAGTTCAGTTAGGTTACAGTTCAGTTAGGTTACAGTTCAGTTAGGTTACAATACAGTTAGGTTACAGTTCAGTTAGGTTACAGTTCAGTTAGGTTACAGTTCAGTTAGGTTACAATACAGTTAGGTTACAGTTCAGTTAGGTTACAATACAGTTAGGTAACAATACAGTTTGGTTACAGTTCAGTTAGGTTGCAGTTCAGTTAGTTTACAATACAGTTAGGTTACAGTTCAGTTAGGTTACAGTTCAGTTAGGTTACAGTTCAGTTAGGTTACAATACAGTTAGGTTACAGTTCAGTTAGGTTACAGTTCAGTTAGGTTACAATACAGTTAGGTTACAGTTCAGTTAAGTTAGGTTACAGTTCAGTTAGGTTACAATACAGTTAGGTTACAATACAGTTAGGTTACAGTTCAGTTAGGTTACAGTTCAGTTAGGTTACAATACAGTTAGGTTACAATACAGTTAGGTTACAGTTCAGTTAGGTTACAGTTCAGTTAGGTTACAGTTCAGTTAGGTTACAATACAATTAGGTTACAGTTGAGTTAGGTTACAGTTCAGTTAGGTTACAATACAGTTAGGTTACAGTTCAGTTAGGTTACAGTTCAGTTAAGTTAGGTTACAGTTCAGTTAGGTTACAATACAGTTAGGTTACAGTTCAGTTAGGTTACAATACAGTTAGGTTACAGTTCAGTTGGGTTACAGTTCAGTTAGGTTACAATACAGTTAGGTTACAGTTCAGTTAGGTTACAGTTCAGTTAGGTTACAATACAGTTAGGTTACAATACAGTTAGGTTACAGTTCAGTTAGGTTACAGTTCAGTTAGGTTACAGTTCAGTTAGGTTACAGTTCAGTTAGGTTACAATACAGTTAGGTTACAGTTCAGTTAGGTTACAGTTCAGTTAGGTTACAGTTCAGTTAGGTTACAATACAGTTAGGTTACAGTTCAGTTAGGTTACAATACAGTTAGGTAACAATACAGTTTGGTTACAGTTCAGTTAGGTTGCAGTTCAGTTAGTTTACAATACAGTTAGGTTACAGTTCAGTTAGGTTACAGTTCAGTTAGGTTACAGTTCAGTTAGGTTACAATACAGTTAGGTTACAGTTCAGTTAGGTTACAATTCAGTTAGGTTACAATACAGTTAGGTTACAATACAGTTAGGTTACAGTTCAGTTAGGTTACAATACAGTTAGGTTACAGTTCAGTTAGGTTACAGTTCAGTTAGGTTACAGTTCAGTTAGGTTACAATACAGTTAGGTTACAGTTCAGTTAGGTTACAGTTCAGTTAGGTTACAGTTCAGTTAGGTTACAATACAGTTAGGTTACAGTTCAGTTAGGTTACAATACAGTTAGGTAACAATACAGTTTGGTTACAGTTCAGTTAGGTTGCAGTTCAGTTAGTTTACAATACAGTTAGGTTACAGTTCAGTTAGGTTACAGTTCAGTTAGGTTACAGTTCAGTTAGGTTACAATACAGTTAGGTTACAGTTCAGTTAGGTTACAGTTCAGTTAGGTTACAATACAGTTAGGTTACAGTTCAGTTAGGTTACAGTTCAGTTAGGTTACAATACAGTTAGGTTACAATACAGTTAGGTTACAGTTCAGTTAGGTTACAGTTCAGTTAGGTTACAATACAGTTAGGTTACAATACAGTTAGGTTACAGTTCAGTTAGGTTACAGTTCAGTTAGGTTACAATACAGTTAGGTTACAGTTCAGTTAGGTTACAGTTCAGTTAGGTTACAGTTCAGTTAGGTTACAGTTCAGTTAGGTTACAATACAATTAGGTTACAGTTGAGTTAGGTTACAGTTCAGTTAGGTTACAATACAGTTAGGTTACAGTTCAGTTAGGTTACAGTTCAGTTAAGTTAGGTTACAGTTCAGTTAGGTTACAATACAGTTAGGTTACAGTTCAGTTAGGTTACAATACAGTTAGGTTACAGTTCAGTTAGGTTACAGTTCAGTTAGGTTACAATACAGTTAGGTTACAATACAGTTAGGTTACAGTTCAGTTAGGTTACAGTTCAGTTAGGTTACAGTTCAGTTAGGTTACAGTTCAGTTAGGTTACAATACAGTTAGGTTACAGTTCAGTTAGGTTACAGTTCAGTTAGGTTACAGTTCAGTTAGGTTACAATACAGTTAGGTTACAGTTCAGTTAGGTTACAATACAGTTAGGTAACAATACAGTTTGGTTACAGTTCAGTTAGGTTGCAGTTCAGTTAGTTTACAATACAGTTAGGTTACAGTTCAGTTAGGTTACAGTTCAGTTAGGTTACAGTTCAGTTAGGTTACAATACAGTTAGGTTACAATACAGTTAGGTTACAGTTCAGTTAGGTTACAGTTCAGTTAGGTTACAATACAGTTAGGTTACAGTTCAGTTCAGTTAGGTTACAGTTCAGTTAGGTTACAATACAGTTAGGTTACAATACAGTTAGATTACAGTTCAGTTAGGTTACAGTTCAGTTAGGTTACAATACAGTTAGGTTACAATACAGTTAGGTTACAGTTCAGTTAGGTTACAGTTCAGTTAGGTTACAATACAGTTAGGTTACAGTTCAGTTAGGTTACAGTTCAGTTAGGTTACAGTTCAGTTAGGTTACAATACAATTAGGTTACAGTTGAGTTAGGTTACAGTTCAGTTAGGTTACAATACAGTTAGGTTACAGTTCAGTTAGGTTACAGTTCAGTTAAGTTAGGTTACAGTTCAGTTAGGTTACAATACAGTTAGTTTACAATACAGTTAGGTTACAGTTCAGTTAGGTTACAATACAGTTAGGTTACAGTTCAGTTAGGTTACAGTTCAGTTAGGTTACAATACAGTTAGGTTACAGTTCAGTTAGGTTACAGTTCAGTTAGGTTACAATACAGTTAGGTTACAATACAGTTAGGTTACAGTTCAGTTAGGTTACAGTTCAGTTAGGTTACAATACAGTTAGGTTACAATACAGTTAGGTTACAATACAGTTAGGTTACAGTTCAGTTAGGTTACAATACAGTTGGGTTACAAAACAGTTAGGTTACAGTTCAGTTAGGTTAAAGTTCAGTTAGGTTACAGTTCAGTTTGTTTTTTCATTGCCATGGCGCTGCTAAGGCAGCCATGGCTGATCGCTCCCATACATATTTGTACATTTATTGATTTCTAAGTGTTTTTTGAATTATAATTTGTCCATCAGACTTAGTTTTTTTATTTGCTTATTTAGAAATGGTTACACTTCATCATCTTGACAAAGTTTTAAGTCAGTTGTTGCCAAAGTGAGTGCTACACAGTGTTTGTGGAGAGGAGTGTCTAGTCTGCTGCAATTCAGCTTTTAGCTGCCAAGTATGTAATGTATGTAATAATAATATACTACTACTACTAATACTTAAATTAGTACTACTACTATTACTATTGTACTGTTACAATACTGTAGGTGTGAGTACTCAACACTATTTTGTTGATATTTTTAGTTTTGTGTGTTTGAAGCCACATGGCCAGGTCTTCATGGCCAGGTCTTCATGCCTAGGCCTTCTTGGCTAGGCCTTCATGGCTTACTTTTTATATCAAGAAGAGATTCTGGTAATTGTAACAATACAGTTATTGTCTTGTACTGATATAATACAATACAATAGTGTAGGTGTGAGTTTAACAATACAGAAACTATTGATGTTAATTGGTTTATGTTTTTGAAACCTCTGGGCCAGGCCGCCATTGTGAACGAGAACAAGTTATTGACTTTCTCTCATTAAAGAATGACAAAAAAAAAAAAAAAAATCACCCCAAACTATGCCTCTTCCAAGGAATGGACATAAAATGGATGCCTTCCAGGTCCAGTCTTGAAAGGTTTCCCCTTCTTGACAATTTTTTTTTTATCCTGCCACGCCAGATGAGGTGCAGGAGATGTATCTAAGCAGAGATGAGTGCATTGTACCTGTCAGTACTACATGTTTTATTTATGCTTATATGTTTAAAACTCTTAACCACTAATCGAGCAGATTTTTAATTGCAATCCAAGGAGAGTCGTGATAGTTTCAGCTGGAGATAACCTGCTGCTGTGCTTCTGAAAAGATGGCTGTTTTTAGATGATCCAATCTACACCAACAATAGCAAGGCACCCTTTTGTGTGTGTGTGTGTGTGTGTGTGCGTGCGTGCGTGCGTGTGCGTGCGTACATGGCTCTGTGTGTGTGTGTGTGTGTGTGTGTGTGTGTGTCTCTGTGTGTGTGCACGTGTGTGTCCTCGTAGCTGCGTCTGTTTTGGTGTGTGGGTGGTGGGTGATAACACAGTTTACAACTAGGTGTAGGGAGCATTCCGTGAACAAACAGCATGATTTGATTCTGGGAAAACACATGTATTAGTGAGTGTTCACTTCAGCGTGCTGAGGACGTGGGTGGCGGAGCTGCAGAGGACACAATCACGTGTTGTTGACCATGATTTCATTGTGTTCTTGTTGTTGGTTTCTTAGCTTTTTAAATAGCTTTTACATTTTTAAGTAGTAGTCTCAAATCCTCTTAACAGTGGGCTCTCGTAGTGAAGGCCTACTTGACTTACGCTTCTGGCATATCCTCTGGCCTTGCGTGCGCGCGCACACACACACACACACACACACACACACACACACACACACACACACACACACACACACACACACACACACACACACACACACACACACATTCATAGTGGAGATGAGGATGAGGGGAAAAGAAATAAGCTGCAGCACTGCATAAGACAGGTGTCAGCGTGTCCTCTTCGCCGGCCATAAAAGTTAATTAAAGAAAATGAATTTTTATTATGCTGTGCTGCTGGAGCACGGCTGCTGCTTAATAATAGCCTTTCCTGGAGCTGCTGTCAAGAGGAGCACCAAAGCAGAATAATGGCACTGTGTGTGTGTGTGTGTGTGTGTGTGTGTGTGTGTGTGTGTGTGTGTGTGTGTGTGTGTGTGTGTGTGTGTGTGTGTGTGTGTGTGTGTGTGTGTGTGTTCATGTGCCAGAGGGATTCATTCTGTGTTGGTAGGAATGTTCTGTTACATTACAGTGATGATATTCTATTGTACATAGTCCTTCTATTCCTACAAAGACCACTCAATATTTCATTGTTTTATTTGTGAAGAGGTTGAGCCACACCTAATGACATCTGAGGACTTAGATTTCTGAGGACTTGGATTTCCGAGGACTTGGATTTCCGAGGACTTGGATTTCCGAGGACTTGGATTTCACCTACCATAGTCTTGTGATTCCACCATGGCTCGATAAAGACCTGACTCTCTAGAAAGTCATGTCCCCATGTGGCAAGAGAATACCTCAGAATACTGCAGTGCACTGGATGTCTACATAGCCTGACTCTTTGTGGAATATATCAGGGTTTATATAGTAGTCCTTATTTGTAGTCCCTTCCTGCCACTGCTTTAATGGTATTTGTTTTGTTCTGCTCTGAGAGTATTTGGGGAATCTCAGTGGGGAGTTTGGGTTTTAGGAGGATTGGGTGATTTGGATCAATGTGGCTCATTTTTCTTCTCGCATACAGCGATGCCCTCTTTTTTTGGCACATTTGAAAGAGAACGTGGGCATATCAAACACTCTCACACAAGTGCACGCACCTAAGAATGCACTCACTCACACACACACAAACAAGAAAACAAACGCATGCACACTAAGAAACACACTCTGTACATTAGGATATAGAGTACCTAGCAACTCTACCTGTTTTCCAGCTTTAGCATTATATCCATACAGTATAATACATTTAGGGAATGCTATTTAAGAGCCTACATACAGCACAGTATGGAGTGGTGGATTCGATCTCTAGGTTTATGTCTAAGTTCAGCTTTAATTACCAGAACGACTCAGCAGTAAATTAAGTGGCGGAGGATGAGTTGAGAAAGGGAGGGAGGGGGGCGGAGGAGAAGGGAAAGGAAGGGGGGAGGATAGACAGGGGGAGTGGGGAGGGGAGCAGTGCGGCAGTAAAGGATGCATTAAGCAATTAAAGTTAGGGCGCAAAAGAATGAAGTGATGCAATGAGTTTTGCAGTAATTGCCTTCGCTATGACTGGTGATCACAGGGGAGCAGGGCAGAGAGGGGGGGACGGCAACAATATTCTGTACATCAGTATCTTCTCCTGAAAGTCCTTCATACTCACTCACAATCAAGGGCATACTATACACACGTGATACACACACGTATGCATTGCATATATATAAACACCCACACGCACACACACATTCTAAATTGCACAGGTCCAAAGCAGAAGGATAAAAATAGTATGCTTGGCTTTACATTTGCGTTGATTAATTCATATGTGCAGTCATACTCTCTATCTCTGTCTCTCTCTCTCTCTCTCTTTCACCACCACAGAAACGTATAGACACCACCATCTGCACACATATGCGTGTATAATTATGTATGCATCAATATTTGATAAAGAACACATGAGTTAGCACCCTGCAGTATTTGTGATCTTGAATGGTGGGATTATGTTAACAGTGCTCACACAAGCTCATCTATGATTTATCTGGTGCCAGAGCCCAAGCCGGCACTTTTTCACACTTTAAAGCATTTGTCTCGCCTGTCTGTGGGAGATAAGACAGTGGAAATACTTGGGATGGGACGGAGGACAGGAAAGCAGGGGGAGAGAGAGCGAGGACTGGACAGCGACAGTGCCGATGGAAGGAGAGGTGTAACCTTTTGTTTGTAACTGGGGTGAGTGTGGGGTGTGTGCCGAGCCCTCCTTCCTCCTCTCTCTCTCTCTCTCTTTCTCCATCTCTCTCTCCATCTCTCTCTCCTCTGTGTTTTAGAGGGATGTCTGGCTCCCGCTAGCCGCTCCCTGCAGGCCCTGATTAATGCTAATTTATGCAGCCTCCTCTGGCACAAAGCAGGGCTGGGAGCGGCCCTATCCCCTGATTACCAGCAGAGAGAGAGGGAGGAGGTGGGGGAGGGGGTGACGTGGACAGACGCCTCATTTCATTTAATACATTGGAGCATGCGGTGGCGGGGTGCGCCAGAGAAGGAGGGAGATAATCAAGAGCCCTGGCCCTTATAAATGTGCGCTGAGATGACACAGAAGAGATTGGATTTGGAAACGAGGAGCAAAGAAGAGCAAAGCCGAGCGAAACGTGATTGATTGATTCCATTCAAGTGATCATACCCGCTGATAAGGAATGAGTTCTTTTTCTTTTTTTAAGTAGGAAAGAAAATCTGATGAGTTTTTTCAAATTTAATACAGTGATTGCGAATTAAGTGTTTTCATAGCTCGGCCTATCCCTTGTTCAGTGATGTTCCCTCTTTTTACAGTCACACACTAAATATGCATCATAAATTCCTGTTTCATATAGCAGAATCTGCTTTTAAAAAAAAATACAAACAGCAGCAATATGGTTGCCAACACATCCAAACATTCCAAACTCAATTCCATAAATAAAAAACTGCTTCTGTAGGTATTTTGGGCCCAGACTTCACAGAGATAGATAATATCTATGTCTCCCAGCGGCTCCAGTTCAGTAATGCAGCTCTGTGAAGTAAAGTGATACCTGGAAACCCCCCTGGTTCCCTGAAGACTCGCTCTGGCCATCCCTGAGCTGGTGCTGGTGCACCTCACGAGGCTCTGGCCATCCCTGAGCTGGTGCTGGTGCACCTCACGAGGCTCTGGCCATCCCTGAGCTGGTGCTGGTGCACCTCACGAGGCTCTGGCCATCCCTGAGCTGGTGCTGGTGCACCTCACGAGGCTCTGCTCTCTCTCTCTCTGCTGAAGGTTGAAATGCCGTCCGCGCTGTGACGAATGGCAGGAAATCGGGAGGCGGCCATGACTGGCAGATTATGAGATCCCTCTGTCTACATGACTTAGCCTCTTAATCGTTAAACATGATTAAAGCAAACAAACGCAGCATTATTAGATTAGTCAGAAGGACATGGAGTCTTTGGCACTGATTATCTTTTCCTTTTTAATGAAATGCTGCTCGGAATTAACATTGCTTTGGCTAATTTGATTTAGCACTGCCCCGAGAAATGCCAGACAGCTCTGATTCAACTGCAGACTGTTTGAGATCCTTGTCAGGAGCTTAAGACCAAACAGCGATGCAAGATCAACGTTTCCAGCATTTTGGAAAGTTCAAGAGGCTGATTGAGTTACAGGCGCTGTATTCTAAATGACAGAAGGCTTCGGATGAGCTAGTCAGAGATAGTAGAGATAGAGAAACTAGACGAGGGGTAGAGGAAGTAGATATGGGGGACAGGAAGTAGAGATGGGATATATAGTTGAAGTCGGAAGTTTACATACACTTAGGTTGGGGTCATTAAAACTTGTTTTTCAACCACTCCACAAATGTCTTGTTAACAACTATAGTTTTGGGAAGTCGGTTAGGACATCTACTTTGTGCATGACACAAGTAATTTTTCCAATAATTGTTGACGAACAGATTATTTCACTTATAATTCACCATATTGCAGTGGGTTAAACAGCTTGGAAAATTCCAGAAAATCATGTAATGGCTTTAGAAGCTTCTGATAGGCTAATTGACATAATTTGAGTCAATTGGAGGTGTACCTGTGGATGTATTTCAAGGCCTGCCTTCAAACTCTGTGCCTCTTTGCTTGACATCATGGGAAAATCAAAAGAAATCAGCCAAGACCTCATAAAACCTCAAAAGAATTGTAGACCTCCACAAGTCTGGTTCATCCTTTGGAGCAATTTCCAAACACCAGAAGGTACCACATTCATCTGTACAAACAATAGTACGCAAGTATAAACACCATGGGACCACGCAGCCGTCATACCGCTCAGGAAGGAGACGCGTTCTGTCTCCTAGAGATGAACGTACTTTGGTGCAAAAAGTGCAAATCAATCCCAGAACAACAGCAAAGGACCTTGTTAAGATGCTGGAGGAAACAGGTACAAAAGTATCTATATCCACAGTAAAACGAGTCCTATATCGACACAACCTGAAAGGCCGCTCAGCAAGGAAGAAGCCACTGCTCTAAAACTGCCATAAAAAGCCAGACTACGGTTTGCAACTCACATGGGGACAAAGATCTTACTTTTTGGAGAAATGTCCTCTGGTCTGACAAAAATGTCCTCTGGTCTGACAAAATAGATGGCATCATGAGGAGGGGAAATTATGTGGATATATTGAAGCAACATCTCAAGACATCAGTCAGGAAGTTCAAGCTTGGTAGCAAATGGGTCTTCCAAATAGACAATGACCCAAGCATACTTCCAAAGTTGTGGCAAAATGGCTTAAGGACAACATTGTCAAGGTATTGGAGTGGCCATCACAAAGCCCTGACCTCAATCCCATAGTTAATTTGTGGGCAGAACTGAAAAAGCGTGTGCGAGCAAGGAGGCCTACAAACCTGACTCAGTTACACCAGCTCTGTCAGGAGGAATGGGCCAACATTCACCCAACTTTTTGTGGTAAGCTTGAAATAAATCCTTCTCTCTACTATTATTCTGACATTTCACATTCTTAAAATAAAGTGGTGATCCTAACTGACCTAAGACAGGGGATTTTTACTAGGAATAAATGTCAGGAATTGTGAAAAACTGAGTTTAAATATATTTGGCTAAGGTGTATGTAAACTTCCAACTTCAACTGTAGAACCTAGAGATGGGGTGGAGAGGGTAGAGATGGGGTGGATAAACTAGAGATGGGGTGGAGACATTAGAGATAGGATAGAGAAAGTAGAGATGGGATAGAGAAACTAGAGATGGGATAGAGAAAGTAGAGATGGGGTGGAGAAAAGTAGAGATGGGATAGAGAAACTAGAGATGGGGTGGAGAAACTAGAGATGGGACAGAGAAAGTAGAGATGGTATAGAGAAACTAGAGATGGGGTGGAGAAAGTAGAGATGGGATAGAGAAACTAGAGATGGGATAGAGAAGTAGAGATGGGGTGGAGAAACTAGAGATGGGATAGAGAAACTAGAGATGGGATGGAGAAAGTAGAGATGGGACAGAGAAAGTAGAGATGGTATAGAGAAACTAGAGATGGGGTGGAGAAACTAGAGATGGGGTGGAGAAACTAGAGATGGGGTGGAGAAAGTAGAGATAGGATAGAGAAATTAGAGATGGGATAGAGAAATGAGAGATGGGGTGGAGAAATGAGAGATGGGGTGGAGAAAGTAGAGATATGATAGAGAAACTAGAGATGGGATAGAGAAACTAGAGATGGGATAGAGAAACTAGAGATGGGATAGAGAAACTAGAGATGGGGTGGAGAAAGTAGAGATAGGGTGGAGGAAGTAGAGATGGGATAGAGAAACTAGAGATGGGATAGAGAAATGAGAGATGGGGTGGAGAAACTAGAGATGGGGTGGAGAAAGTAGAGATGGGATAGAGAAACTAGAGATGGGATAGAGAAGTAGAGATGGGGTGGAGAAACTAGAGATGGGATAGAGAAACTAGAGATGGGATGGAGAAAGTAGAGATGGGACAGAGAAAGTAGAGATGGTATAGAGAAACTAGAGATGGGGTGGAGAAACTAGAGATGGGGTGGAGAAACTAGAGATGGGGTGGAGAAAGTAGAGATAGGATAGAGAAATTAGAGATGGGATAGAGAAATGAGAGATGGGGTGGAGAAATGAGAGATGGGGTGGAGAAAGTAGAGATATGATAGAGAAACTAGAGATGGGATAGAGAAACTAGAGATGGGATAGAGAAACTAGAGATGGGATAGAGAAACTAGAGATGGGGTGGAGAAAGTAGAGATAGGGTGGAGGAAGTAGAGATGGGATAGAGAAACTAGAGATGGGATAGAGAAATGAGAGATGGGGTGGAGAAACTAGAGATGGGGTGGAGAAACTAGAGATGGGGTGGAGAAACTAGAGATGGGGTGGAGGAAGTAGAGATGGGATAGAGAAAGTAGAGATGGGGTGGAGAAAGTAGAGATAGGGTGGAGGAAGTAGAGATGGGATAGAGAAACTAGAGATGGGGTGGAGAAAGTAGAGATAGGGTGGAGGAAGTAGAGATGGGATAGAGAAACTAGAGATGGGGTGGAGGAAGTAGAGATGGGATAGAGAAACTAGAGATGGGGTGGAGAAAGTAGAGATAGGGTGGAGGAAGTAGAGATGGGATAGAGAAACTAGAGATGGGGTGGAGGAAGTAGAGATGGGATAGAGAAACTAGAGATGGGGTGGAGAAAGTAGAGATAGGGTGGAGGAAGTAGAGATGGGATAGAGAAACTAGAGATGGGGTGGAGAAAGTAGAGATAGGGTGGAGGAAGTAGAGATAAGATAGAGAAACTAGAGATGGGGTGGAGGAAGTAGAGATGGGATAGAGAAACTAGAGATGGGGTGGAGAAAGTAGAGATAGGGTGGAGGAAGTAGAGATGGGATAGAGAAACTAGAGATGGGGTGGAGGAAGTAGATGGGATAGAGAAACTAGAGATGGGGTGGAGAAAGTAGAGATAGGGTGGAGGAAGTAGAGATGGGATAGAGAAACTAGAGATGGGGTGGAGGAAGTAGAGATGGGATAGAGAAACTAAAGATGGGGTGGAGGAAGTAGAGATGGGATAGAGAAACTAAGGATGGGGTGGAGAAAGTAGAGATAGGGTGGAGGAAATAGAGATAAGATAGAGAAACTAGAGATGGGGTGGAGAAAGTAGAGATGGGATAGAGAAACTAGAGATGGGGTGGAGGAAGTAGAGATGGGATAGAAAAACTAGAGATGGGGTGGAGGAAGTAGAGATGGGGTGGAGAAAGTAGAGATAGGGTGGAGGAAGTAGAGATGGGATAGAGAAACTAGAGATGGGGTGGAGGAAGTAGAGATAAGATAGAGAAACTAGAGATGGGGTGGAGGAAGTAGAGATGGGATAGAGAAACTAGAGATGGGGTGGAGAAAGTAGAGATAGGGTGGAGGAAATAGAGATAAGATAGAGAAACTAGAGATGGGGTGGAGAAAGTAGAGATGGGATAGAGAAACTAGAGATGGGGTGGAGGAAGTAGAGATGGAATAGAGAAACTAGAGATGGGGTGGAGGAAGTAGAGATGGGATAGAGAAACTAGAGATGGGGTGGAGGAAGTAGAGATAGGGTGGAGGAAGTAGAGATAAGATAGAGAAACTAGAGATGGGGTGGAGGAAGTAGAGATGGGATAGAGAAACTAGAGATGGGGTGGAGAAAGTAGAGATAGGGTGGAGGAAGTAGAGATGGGATAGAGAAACTAGAGATGGGGTGGAGAAAGTAGAGAATGGATAGAGAAACTAGAGATGGGGTGGAGAAAGTAGAGATGGGTTGGAGGAAGTAGAGATGGGATAGAGAAACTAGAGATGGGGTGGAGAAACTAGAGATGGGGTGGAGGAAGTAGAGATGGGATAGAAAAACTAGAGATGGGGTGGAGAAAGTAGAGATAGGGTGGAGGAAGTAGAGATGGGATAGAGAAACTAGAGATGGGGTGGAGAAAGTAGAGAATGGATAGAGAAACTAGAGATGGGGTGGAGAAAGTAGAGATGGGTTGGAGGAAGTAGAGATGGGATAGATTTAGTTGAAATGAGAGAGTTAGTAAACATGAGTTAGTGTACCTGTGGCAGGAAGGATAAAGAAACTGAAACAGCAGGTAATCAGCTCAGCAAATCCAATGTATGTAATTTGGATGTGTGTGTGTGTCTGTTTATGTTGTTGTGTATATGTGTGTGCATAATGCTAATCTGCAGTCCAGCAGAAGAGGAGCTCTGAGGTCCTGCTGGTGTGTAATTGGCAGCGGGTGCTGCATTGTTGTTCAGAATAATCCTGTCAGCATAATCCTCCTTTGTGGGGTTCATTAATTGCATTTAACATTGTATGCAATTTAGCTGATTCAGGGCCTGCCTTTGAACCAGCCTCAGCCCCTCTTCCCACATAAAGCCTCTGTCACTTCAAAGGCTAAAGGGACTGGCCTAAGCGTGTTTTCAGATTTTTTATTTAAATTTACAGTGCTTTTTATCTGTGAGTTTTACAGCAGTATGGCCATATTGTTTCTGTGGTAAAATGAATTGAACAGGCAGGCAGCCTCTCGGTCGGAGCAGCTGCTGCAGACATTTGTGTCTGAGGAGGGATGTAGTGTTTTAATGGCCTGGTATACACACGTGGCAGATCATTTTCTATTCCACTCCGCTCACAATAGAGGAAGTAAAAACACTTTTTACAGAAACCCTTTCCCGGCTCTTGCATTCTATTTGGATAAAGCATGTTTCTACTCGGGTTCCTGCTCCTCCAGTATATTCCTCTGTATTGTGGAGAGAGAACCACTCAGGCAGCCAAGTCCAGCCCAGCGTGGGATAGAAACACTGTTCTCTCACGCAACCCTGCCTCTGAATTACCCTCCTGCACACTACAGCCTTTTTTATTTTCCTGAATGAAACTTTAAGAAATCCATTTATGGCGGCCTTCGCAGCCTTTGCTGTCAGACACACGGCCGCTTAAAACCAGAGGTCAGCCCCAGACTTGTTTAATAGCTACTCAGAGCACCTAAGCGAGTATGTGTCTGCCCCAACTCGCAATAAATGCTCACTGGATGGGCCCATGTTTACCTTTCCCCACCGGGCCCTTTAAAGGGACACCTCTTACTTTCTGGCCCATCTTCTTCCTCCCCTCTCCCTCCCTAGTGAGCCTCTACCCGGGTTGGATGGAATAGTTAAGGTGGTGGACTGTGAAGCTGTTGCATGTTTGGGTAATATGAAGTCTTGGGGAAAGTGAAGACTATAATAGCTACCTCTTTTTGTTGAGGTCTGCCGTTGGTTTATATTGGTCAGTATTTGGTTGGAGATCCGGAGGGGTCCGTCCAGGGCTTGTTTGTCTGTCCATCCTGTATGGAGGAGCATCAGCATCTCTCCTCTCTGTGGACATGACAGCTGCTGGAGACCCATGAATACATTTATAAATGTACTATTGTCCTGCATGTATTACTGCCCAAGTGGAGAATGATGAGCAGTACTGTGGACTCCTCACCCAGGCGACCCCCAGAGAGAAAGGGAGGGAGAATATGAAGGAGGGAGACTGGGAGAGATCGAGAGAAAGATTGAGAAGGAGTGAGGGTAGTGAGAGAGACAGATAGAGGGAGAGAAAGGGAGAGGCGGAGAGGGGTCCTCAGAGAGTGACGCAGAGGAATGAGATGTATAGAGACAGAGAGAGGGGGAGGCGGAGAGGGCAGTGGGGGAGACAGAGAGGAGTGCGGTGAGACAGACAGAGAGGACTGAGATAGATATAGACGGGGGGGGGGGTAAAGAGCTCTCCCCTCCACCTGTGAGCTGAGGCAGTAAAGGGCCTCTCTCAGGCAGAGCAGCCCCATCACTCTCTGCCAGACGAGTGGCTTGTTCTGTGTAGAGTGCCACCAGGGACTGCTGGGCTGCGGCTATAAACTTAATGAAGTTTGACTGAACTCATCAGCTTCTGAGAGCTAAAATCTCAGAGACTAGGAAACCAGATGCGGGGGGGCCTGTTGGAAGAGGCTCACTTAGAGGTCATTACTGTGGTACAGGAAGTGTCTATGGATGGGGGAGGTGGACAGGGGCGGCACATCTGCTTTGCCCCCCCCACACCCCACGCATGACCCTGATGGCACACACACACCTGGGGCGGCAGGTAGCCTAGCGTTTAAGAGAGTTGGGCCAGTAACCGAAAGGTCACTGGTTTGAATCCCCAAGCCGACTAGGTGATCTGTCTATGTGCCCTTTTTTATTTATTTATTTTTTATTTCACCTTTATTTAACCAGGTAGGCTAGTTGAGAACAAGTTCTCATTTACAATTGCGACCTGGCCAAGATAAAGCAAAGCAGTTCAATCATACAACAACACAGAGTTACACATGGAGTTAAACAAACATACAGTCAATAATACAGTAGAAAAATAAGTCTATATACAATGTGAGCAAATGAGGTGAGATAAGGGAGGTAAAGGTAAAAAAAAGGCCATGGTGGCGAAGTAAATACAATATAGCAAGTAAAACACTGGAATGGTAGATTTGCAGTGGAAGAATGTGCAAAGTAGAGATAGAAATAATGGGGTGCAAAGGAGCAAAATAAATAAATAAATAAATACTGTTGGGTGAGAGGTAGTTGTTTGGGCTATATTATAGATGGGCTATGTACAGGTGCAGTAATCTGTGAGCTGCTCTGACAGCTGGTGCTTAAAGCTAGTGTCTATGTGCCCTTGAGCAAGGCACTTAACCCTTAACCCCCCCGTAAAACAACACATTTCAGTGCACCTACCCGGTGTATGTGACAATAAAACATATTAAAAAAAATTACACACTTGCGATCCCGCTCTTCCCTGCTCGGCCCAGATGAGACAGAGATGCTGTTGTTGTCCCTTGCAGGAGAACCTGAAAAATACATTTTAACTAGCCTATGGCTTTTTGTCAATTAGATTTCCTCATCTCCTACGTCCTCTCTCCTCCATCCTCTCTCGCCTCTTTTTGACAAAGGTCAAAGGTAATCGAGGAGAGTCGGTGAGGAAAGTGAACGTGGATTGAAATGCATTTGTGTGAAATGAGATGGTCCTTCTCCACTCATGCGTCAATAGGCAAATGACGTTTACAGGGGTGGATAAATGTGTAAAGTGATCAAAACAAATTGAGTTAGTTGCGCAATACATTTTATAAATAAAACAGTAAGTAGCATATTGATTTTAAAGCTGATTCAAAGGAAGGGGGTGTGGCAGATTACAAAACTCTTCCGCGGTTGGATACACGAGTATCCTCGATAAAAGGTGGCTATCGAGGAGGGGAGGACATTTCCGTTTGCCTACTAACGAAATTACACACTCCTCGACCACTTATCGGTTTCAGGGTCACGGAGGAGAGAGGACGGAGGACGATCCTTTGCCAAAACGAGAATTTATATCTGAGCATTTCTGTCTTTTGGCAAAAAAAACTATCAGTTTTCATGTTTTTACATATATTACCCTACTGTTGTCTAGACTGTGCGTTTATCAGCCTCCACTGTGTTCTGTGTAGCGTATGTCACACAGACATGCATGAGATTATTGATATGAGTATTCGTCTGGTTTGTTCCTGTGTGTCTGTTTCTCATCTATGCTTTAATTCAGTTCTTTGAGGCATATCCGTCTCTCTCTTTTCTTCTCTTTCCCCCGTCTCTGCCTGGTGGCAGGAGGGAACTTGCCATGCATTTCACGTCCAACTCAGAGTGTGTTGCTATGGTGGTTGCTAGGGATTTAGCCTAGAGTGACGTGAAAAGTCTGAATATTAAAGGTGTCCTTCTGATGCAGTGCTGTTTGAAGCTGTGAGGAATGAGCAATCACTTCTGAGAGACTATTTTGTCTCTCTCTTTGGACTATCAGGGTTGATTTTCAAACACACACCAAAGGGTGGACTGGATAAAAAAGCACTATGTCACAGGAAGAAAAAGAGAAACAACACACAGCCTTTTCAGTATGATTGGTTGTTCATTCATTTCCTCATTTCCACATGTCTATGCATCTCTAACATCACGCTGCTCATACTAAACAGTGTGTACCATCTCATCTGTGTGAAAGCAGCCAGTTGTGTATAAATGACCAAGGACAGCAGATTCTCCACGTTCTTGTAAAATAGCAGAGGTCCTAATGTGCTTTCCTCACATCTCTAATGCACTGAGTCTCTGAAGGCGACGGCCCGTGATTGTGTGCTTGCTGGGAGAATGTCCTTGGTAGTTGGAGGTTAGGATATAATTGAGGATGTAGAAGTGGAGGCTGAGAACCGGGTGGGGTGGGTGGTGGGGGTGCATTGTAAACAGGGTTAAAGGCTCTCAGCATTAGCTAACTGGGCTCCACACTGTAGACGCTAATGTGGTGGAAAACGTCTCCGGCATGGAGAGCAGAGCAGGTGTCCCCATCACGCTAGCCTTCATGAACTCAACTTAACTTTGTCTTCACAATGAAGGAATACTCATAAATGACATGTTTCCCGGTTGCTCATGGTCTGACTGGAGGATGGGTTTTCCAGCACCAGGCAGTACTCTCTGTCTCTGTTTAACTGTCGTCTTTCTCAGCCATCAACTGGCTGTCCAAACCACACTGTCTGTCTGTCTGTCTGTCTGTCTGTCTGTCTGTCTGTCTGTCTGTCTGTCTGTCTGTCTGTCTGTCTGTCTGTCTGTCTGTCTGTCTGTCTGTCTGTCTGTCTGTCATGTACTACTGAGTGTCTGTCAGTCCTGATATGGTAGGACTGGTGTTATTATTAAGCAATAAGGCACGAGGGGGTGTTGTATATGGCCAGTATACCACGGCTAAGGACTGTTCTTACGCGCAACGCAGAGTGCCTGGATACAGCCCTTAGCTGTGGTATATTGACCATATACCATAAACCCAGAGGTGACTTATTGCTATTATAAACTGGTTACCAACGTAATTAGAGCAGTAAAAATAATTTGTTGTCATACCTGTGGTATAGGGTCTGATATACCACGACCTTCAGCAATCAGGGATCGAACAACCCAATTTATAATGAGAATTAGATGTCACACTGAAGTCACAACAACCATATTCTGTTCATTATTTTCCAGGGGAGTACTACTGACCCGACAGGATCCAGTCCAGTCCCACATCTTACAGAACAGAGGGGCAGAGAACTGCTGAAGACTGAGGTAGTCACACCCATCAAGTCAATAGCTACTATCATGTAGCAATAATCACCCATTTTTTTTATTTCCCAGTGTCCCCCAAACATGACTAAAATGCAATGTACACAATGAAGTAATCTAGTCTTTCCATTGTACTGATGTTGTCCAATAACCTGTTGATTGGAAACCAGACCCTTAACTATTGATGAATTACTAGTAATGTTATTGTGGTGCGTGCTATGGTGTCTCTGGGATTGTGTGTGTGTTGGAGTATGTGTCTCTGGGATTGTGTGTGTGTTTGAGTATGTATCTCTGGGATTGTGTGTGTGTTGGAGTATGTGTCTCTGGGATTGTGTGTGTGTTTGAGTATGTATCTCTGGGATTGTGTGTGTGTTGGAGTATGTGTCTCTGGGATTGTGTGTGTGTTTGAGTATGTATCTCTGGGATTGTGTGTGTGTTGGAGTATGTGTCTCTGGGATTGTGTGTGTGTTGGAGTATGTCTCTCTGGGATTGTGTGTGTGTTGGAATATGTCTCTCTGGGATTGTGTGTGTGTTTGAGTATGTGTCTCTGGGATTGTGTGTGTGTTGGAGTATGTGTCTCTGGGATTGTGTGTGTGTTGGAGTATGTGTCTCTGGGATTGTATGTGTGTTGGAGTATGTCTCTCTGGGATTGTGTGTGTGTTGGAATATGTCTCTCTGGGATTGTGTGTGTGTTGGAATATGTCTCTCTGGGATTGTGTGTGTTTGAGTATGTGTCTCTGGGATTGTGTGTGTGTTTGAGTATGTCTCTCTGGGATTGTGTGTGTGTTGGAATATGTCTCTCTGGGATTGTGTGTGTTTGAGTATGTGTCTCTGGGATTGTGTGTGTGTTGGAGTATGTCTCTCTGGGATTGTGTGTGTGTTGGAATATGTCTCTCTGGGATTGTGTGTGTGTTGGAATATGTCTCTCTGGGATTGTGTGTGTTTGAGTATGTGTCTCTGGGATTGTGTGTGTGTTTGAGTATGTGTCTCTGGGATTGTGTGTGTTTGAGTATGTCTCTCTGGGATTGTGTGTGTTTGAGTATGTCTCTCTGGGATTGTGTGTGTTTGAGTATGTGTCTCTGGGATTGTGTGTGTGTTGGAGTATGTCTCTCTGGGATTGTGTGTGTGTTGGAATATGTCTCTCTGGGATTGTGTGTGTGTTGGAATATGTCTCTCTGGGATTGTGTGTGTGTTGGAATATGTGTCTCTGGGATTGTGTGTGTTTGAGTATGTGTCTCTGGGATTGTGTGTGTTTGAGTATGTGTCTCTGGGATTGTGTGTGTTTGAGTATGTGTCTCTGGGATTGTGTGTGTTTGAGTATGTCTCTCTGGGATTGTGTGTGTTTGAGTATGTGTCTCTGGGATTGTGTGTGTGTTGGAGTATGTGTCTCTGGGATTGTGTGTGTGTTGGAGTATGTGTCTCTGGGATTGTGTGTGTTTGAGTATGTGTCTCTGGGATTGTGTGTGTGTTTGAGTATGTCTCTCTGGGATTGTGTGTGTTTGAGTATGTGTCTCTGGGATTGTGTGTGTGTTTGAGTATGTATCTCTGGGATTGTGTGTGTGTTTGAGTATGTCTCTCTGGGATTGTGTGTGTTTGAGTATGTGTCTCTGGGATTGTGTGTGTGTTTGAGTATGTGTCTCTGGGATTGTGTGTGTGTTTGAGTATGTCTCTCTGGGATTGTGTGTGTGTTTGAGTATGTCTCTGGGATTGTGTGTGTTTGAGTATGTGTCTCTGGGATTGTGTGTGTGTTTGAGTATGTGTCTCTGGGATTGTGTGTGTGTTTGAGTATGTATCTCTGGGATCGTGTGTGTTGGAGTATGTGTCTCTGGGATTGTGTGTGTGTTTGAGTATGTGTCTCTGGGATTGTGTGTGTGTTTGAGTATGTATCTCTGGGATTGTGTGTGTGTTTGAGTATGTGTCTCTGGGATTGTGTGTGTGTTTGAGTATGTCTCTCTGGGATTGTGTGTGTGTTTGAGTATGTGTCTCTGGGATTGTGTGTGTGTTTGAGTATGTGTCTCTGGGATTGTGTGTGTGTTTGAGTATGTCTCTCTGGGATTGTGTGTGTTGGAGTATGTGTCTCTGGGATTGTGTGTGTGTTTGAGTATGTGTCTCTGGGATTGTGTGTGTTTGAGTATGTCTCTCTGGGATTGTGTGTGTTTGAGTATGTGTCTCTGGGATTGTGTGTGTGTTTGAGTATGTGTCTCTGGGATTGTGTGTGTGTTTGAGTATGTGTCTCTGGGATTGTGTGTGTGTTTGAGTATGTGTCTCTGGGATTGTGTGTGTGTTTGAGTATGTGTCTCTGGGATTGTGTGTGTGTTTGAGTATGTGTCTCTGGGACTGTGTGTGTGTTTGAGTATGTGTCTCTGGGATTGTGTGTGTGTTGGAATATGTCTCTCTGGGATTGTGTGTTTGAGTATGTGTCTCTGGGATTGTGTGTGTGTTTGAGTATGTGTCTCTGGGATTGTGTGTGTGTTTGAGTATGTGTCTCTGGGATTGTGTGTGTGTTTGAGTATGTATCTCTGGGATTGTGTGTGTTGGAGTATGTGTCTCTGGGATTGTGTGTGTGTTTGAGTATGTCTCTCTGGGATTGTGTGTGTGTTTGAGTATGTCTCTCTGGGATTGTGTGTGTTTGAGTATGTGTCTCTGGGATTGTGTGTGTGTTTGAGTATGTGTCTCTGGGATTGTGTGTGTGTGTTTGAGTATGTATCTCTGGGATTGTGTGTGTGTAGCTGTGTGTGACTGCATGGGTCCAGGCTTATTTAGCAGGCAGATCAATAGCAGGCTAAATGGTAATGACCAGTCCCCAACTCAGAGCTCAAGGCCTGGGGAGAGAAGGACCTGCCCTACCCTGTCCGTCGCCCTCCACCTTCCTCCATCCCACCCTCCCCTCCCAGTCTGCAGCCACAGCAGCCGTCACACAACCTCAGGCAGCCTAGTTATCCCTGGATAAAAAGAGCTAGAACCCGCAATCAATAGTGTTAGTCTTGTCTGCCTAATTGCTCATTGGTTGACATTGGCGCCAGGCTATATGTAAGTGCATGTTCTCTAGTGATCGTCTGGCTTTGCCTCTCTCTATCCCACCTCACGCCTAGTGTTGGGTTCACACTCTGCCCCTCTCTCCTCTCCTCGCCTCTGTTCACCCACGTTCGGGATGGGAAAACCTGACCCGTTGGGCTGGCTGCACCCCAGTTATCACGTCGGGACGCAACCATCTAGAGGCTCCCGGCGAGATGTGCTGCTCTCCCACCAGGCCCGCGACTCCCAGTCTGCTCAGGTAAATATCCAGCTAGGATTAATGACCAGCACCAAGATTAGCCAGTCATTTGCAGCACCAGCTATTCCAATCAGCAGCAGGAAATCAGATGGGCTCGTTTTGGCATTCTGAACAGTTTATTATGTGATCCTACGCAGACGTATATGGCCAGGAAGCTTGCTGTGGAGAGGGCACTATTGATTGGACTCATTGTGAATTACGTGAATAGATAAATGCGTGAGAGTGCATATATATAACGTTATTACTCATTCAGGTCCAAATGGAAAATATTAAAGATTTCTGCTTGAATAAATATGAAATATGTCTCTATCAGCACCGTCTAACTAGGGCATTTGCAGCGTTGGTTATTTGACATGATAATTAGGAAAGCGTGTTTCTTTTTCCCTCTGATGTGATGATAGTGCTCCTCTGTCTGGGATTTAAATGTGCTATTGATCAGTGTGAGGCTCGGGAGCTCAAATCAAAACGGTGCTACAGCCCCGCGCACTTGCATACATTTCTACCTTTTGTTTTTACTTCTTGTTAAAACAAATATTTAAACTTCACCCCCCCAAAAAATATACTGTTATCTGTTATCCGCTTAACATACGAAGCGCATTTGCCTTCCTACTCTCTGTTTTTCTCCAGTTGTAGTGTGCTAATGTCATGATTTAAATGAAGTATTGATCAGTTTAGGAGGGGAGAATAGAGAGAGGGAGCGATTGTGAGGGAAAGAAAGCAAGAGCAGGGTTATCGGCGTGGATCGCACACAGAAAGAGAGAGCTAAAGGGATGAGCCAGGTTTTTGGTGGGATTCTGTGGAAACGATTCCTATATCAATGCTACTTTCTAATTGAGGAATAAGCAGCAGTCACCTCATCAGGCTTTCCAAGAGGGAGATAGGTGGAGGCAGCCATGATGCTTTTCAACAGAGAAAGAAGGGGAGAAACGACCGCGCGGGTCCTGTTCTGGGTGGATTTGTGGATTATCTCTCAGCCTGTATGCAGATGTTTGATTAATGGGTCGTCCTGGGACTCGTCTGGGACTCCATCTTGTCTGTTTTCCTTTCCTCCTCCTCCTCTCGCTGCTGCTGCTGTTGTGATGAGCCACCACCATCACACACACAGAAACAAGACTATGTCTCTGTCTCTGACCAACTGGACCAGTACCTGCATGGGTCTTTCCTTTCCCTCCTCTCTCCCGTTCTATCCCACTCTCCCTACTTTTCCTCCTCCCTCCCTCCCTTCTCCCTCTCTCTCTCTCTCATATGATTTAGCAGGTGACTGTGTTGTGTTAATTAGAGGTAGTTTATTAGAGTTAGTGCTGTGTTGGCGTGCCGGGCCAGCCCACTGGCCAGCCTTCTGCTGGTGTCAGACGGTGATCATTAGGATCCCTTACTGGTCCAGTAGTTTGTTTGGTTACATGTTGATGGTAAAAACACTAGACACAAAAAAAGGTTAAAAAGGGTTATTCGGCTGTCCCCATAGGAAAACCCTTTTTGGTTTCAGGTAGAACCCTCTGTGGAAAAGGTTCTTCATGGAACCGATGAGGGTTCTACCTGGAACCAAAAAGGGTTCTTCAAAGGGTTCTCCTATGGGGACAGCCGAAAAACCATTTTAGGTTGTAGATAGAAAAAAAGGTGCTAAGACTGCATGGTTTCTCAGGAATCCTGTCCTGTGATTATTACAATGATTTAAAATGTTGTTTTTAGTTGTTCTGCTGTTATAAGTTGTTTTACATTCTATGATGAATTCTACTGTTGCTCGTATTATAATGATTTCCTTTTTCTTCGTTTAATGACACTTCAGCAGTTGGTTGTCAATGCATTAACTGCGTATGAGTAACATTGTAGTATTTATATCTAAACATACATGTAGTCTGTTATCATGTGTGTTGACACTCACTGACGCAAACCTCCGCTTCTACAGGATTATGCCGTTGAAATTGAAAAGGTATTTGTTTAGTTAAGATCAGACATTCAGATTAGTTCCATGGTGATTATTCCACACTTTATTGACCCATCATTGACCCGTTGTTATTGTTCAGAATAAGAACTGGACAATCTCTCACGATCAGTACTCGTTTTGGGTTCGAACAATGCATAAATGGCAGCCATTTCAATACGGCAGGGTGTATTCGTCAGATTTTTTGCGCTTATTTAATTCATCCAGACGCTTTCTTACTCCGAGGCAGGCGGTTTGAGGCGGATCTCAGGGCTGGTGTTGGGAGAGCAGTCCTGGGACTCAGGGTGTCTGGACTTGGGCAGCTGGTGGTTCTGATCTGGGATCCATGATGTAGCCCTGTCTCAGATAGACAGGCAGGCAGGCAGAGCCAAGAGGAAAGGAGAGGCTCTTTGTACTGGATTGATTTTCTCCTCCTCTGCCGCCCTGCCTTCTTTTGTGGTTCGATAGCTGGATGTCCATGGGCAGAGGATCTCTCAGCTGCAGACGGAGCTACAGGAGAGCCAACTGGAGCTCCCGGGGGGACACAGCCGAAGAGAGCAGCAGCAGAGGGACCTGCAGACCCAGACACAGCAGGCAGAGGAGCTCCACACTCAGGTAGAGAACTCAACGCCAGTCTCAGGCTTCTCAGGCCTCCTCTCCCTGTTAGCTCTTGTTCAGCCTTGATGCTTTGTGTCTACAGTTCTTTGAATGTGTGTGTTGGGTGTCTGTTCACTAGTGCACGGTCAAGAACCAACCAATTTACCCCCAGGAATCTAATCCAAATGTGTTTGAAAAATTTAGACTAACTCATCATACAGGTCGTGTCCACTTTTTTGTGTCTTTATCATTTAAATGTGTTTTGTATAGAACGCATCATAAGCATATGTTGCCGAATGTAAAGTAGCCTGGTATTCATATTGATGGATTGTAATTAGCTAAACTGTGAAAGTGCGTCATCTTATAGAGGAGCTTATCTGTTGACCATAAAATAACTAATCCTTTAGAAACTTGAAGATGTCTCACTTTCTAGCAAAACTATATAGTCAGGGTACATAAACCTAGGTTAAATCTGCACAATGATCCAATAGCAGCATAATGGCTCATAATCCTCCATGTTGATGGAGGCACAACATCCTGTCCTATGGACCAAAGTGCCATAGCGGGACAGCCCTATATTGGTTCCATTAGTACAGTTGTACTATCTGATGCTGGGTCGTGGCTTGGGAACATGTGCTGAGCAGCTGGCCCTGTCTGTGTCTGTGTCTGCCTCTGGCCCAGACCACCTCTCTCCTGTCTAACTGGCAGAGGCCAGGAAACATGAGTCAGAGGAGGATGACTATGTTGTTTACTACAGAGAACTGGGGGGATGAGGAACCTGTCTGTCTGTCAACAACAGACATGCAGACATGCACACAATAAGGCAGACCAGACAGACATGTAGAAAAATAGACATCCATAAATATACAGTAGTTAGATACTTTTTTTAGCCCTTTTTCTCCCCAATTTTGTGATATCCAATTGGTAGTTACAGTCTTGTCCCATCGCTGCAACTCCCGTACGTACTCGGGAGAGGCGAAGGTCGAGAGCCGTGCGTCCTCCGAAACACAACCGAGCCGAGCCGCACTGCTTCTCCTGGAGAAAACTGCAAACCAATCAGATTTAGAGCTAATGCTGGCTGTCAGCGCCTGTGTCACCTGTCGCTAGGTCTCTAGGCAGACTCTCTGCCTTGAGCTGGAGGGATCCACAGCAGCGATCTGCTCTACATGCCTGATAAGAGATCTCATTCACACTTGTCACTCTATCAATGACTGCACCATTCCCTGAGCACTGCCTTTATCTCCCCCTTCTATCTATATAGCATGAAAGGAACGAGTCAGTTTCTTTTCCTTCATAGCATAACTATATTCTGTAGCCTCCTGTAACTGTACAGTCATGGCTAGATCTGATGGTTACATCAGATATGTCCAATTAATGGATGCTGTGTATTGATGTATTAAGATCCAAGTGCTCTGGACACCAATTGGGCATAATGCTAAAGTCACTACCAGCCTATTTCCTCCATGTGCTATCAGTGTCCATTAATGATGAACTAATCAACTGTCTTGTCCTATCCTGTCCTAACTCCCTATGTGTTTCATTCCAGCCCCTCCATAGTCATTATCACCGCTGTGTCACCCACCTTTAATTTAAAGGCCATTTTCTACTCTCCATAATGAAGTGTCACTGTCCTTTCTCCCTAGATTGAGTAGATTTGAATGCGGTGACTCTGGTCCCTGTCCATATTAGTCATACAAGCTTCTGCCTAACCTGAAAGAAGTTCACTCATAGGCTGCGCTCAAGTTTTTAAGTTTGGGGAAACACATTTTGACCATGAAAATGCAAACAGATCAATACAAATGACGTTGTCTGATCATATAATAGGCCTATGAGAAGAGGAGACGCAAATACAATATGACGTCCATCTAAACTGGGGGAAGGAATAACAAACTTTCAAGTGGCACTGAGCCAGCAATGATAAAGAGTGAATATGCACACTCACCACGGGGATATGGTCGATGCTCTCCACTGGTGCCAATGAGATAGGCTACTGTTCGCTCAATGACAATATAAGGGCACAGGGCGAGGCCCAGATGCAGACACGGGAGGCAGATGGTTTGAGTCTATGATATTTATTAGTATCCAAGTGGCAGGCAAGAGAATGGTCGTGGACAGGCAAAGATCATAACAAGGTCAGAGTCCAGGAGGTACAGAGTGGCAGGCAGGCTCGAGGTCAGGGCAGGCAGTATGGTCAGGCAGGCTCGAGGGCAGAGCAGGCAGTATGGTCAGGCAGGCTCGAGGTCAGGGCAGGCAGTATGGTCAGGCAGGCTCGAGGTCAGGGCAGGCAGTATGGTCAGGCAGGCTCGAGGGCAGAGCAGGCAGTATGGTCAGGCAGGCTCGAGGTCAGGGCAGGCAGTATGGTCAGGCAGGCTCGAGGGCAGAGCAGGCAGTATGGTCAGGCAGGCTCGAGGGCAGAGCAGGCAGTATGGTCAGGCAGGCTCGAGGGCAGGGCAGGCAGTATGGTCAGGCAGGCTCGAGGTCAGGGCAGGCAGTATGGTCAGGCAGGCTCGAGGGCAGAGCAGGCAGTATGGTCAGGCAGGCGGGTTCAGAGTCAAGGCAGGCAAGGGTCAAAACCGGAAGGACTGGCAAAAACAGAGAAACGGAAAAAGCAGGACCACAGAGTAACGCGCTGGTTGACTTGACAAAACCACACGGACTGCACAGACAGACAGAAAACACAGGTATAAATACCCAGGGGATAATGGGGAAGATGGGTGACATCTGGAGGGGGTGGAGACAAGCACAAGGACAGGTGAAACAGATCAGGGTGTGACAGACAATTTGGATAACTAAAAGACAGATTAGAGTGTTTTCATTGTCTTCTCTTTACGGCAATAGCCATTTGCTTTCCAAACTATGTTTTCCCGCAATTGTATTTTGAAATATTGCGATATGCCTGGCTGGGCTTCTCTACTTTTCAATGACAGTCTCAACTCAACAGTCATCTATTTGGAATTGAACGCGCGTTGCCCAAATTGCGGGCGCTTCCGACTGTATGAAATGCGATTTAAAGAATGGAATGATCCCCTGTAGCCAAATTGTGCTTTCTGGTGTAGTAGCCTATTTATTTCTGTGTAGACAGGAGTAGGCTAATTAGGCTATATAATGACACTAACAATTTACTTTCGCCACGTATGATTTCACTCTTGCAGTTTCTACAGAAGCTTTGGTAACAGCTGTGTTACTGTAAGAAATAATGAAATGCTGTATTGAATAGAAATTGAATAGTGTGGATATATATTTACCGTATTCCAGTGTTTGTTCAGAGACAAGTACAAATCGTTTACGCTGCAGTACTGTAGTATTCCTCCCTCTCTGACATCATGTCTCTTTTGTCCCCCTAGCTGGCTGAGGTCAAAGGGCGTCTTGTGCAGGTGGAGGGAGAAAATGAGGCGCTCATGGGATATAAGCTGGAGCAGGGAGCCGAGGTCAGACTGGGTGCCTGTCGTGGTTCACAGTGACTGGAGTCCACCGCTAACACAATACACACACTCCAGCGGAAACACTTTCATAACCCAAAGTCCATCATCAGCAACAATACACGCTGATTCACACCCGGATTCATATTGTCCGCCGTAACAAAAATCTCTCCACAGACTTGGAGACCTCCATAAACTATGTCCATCTCTGTTGACAATGGAGACCTTGATGCTCACATTCACAGTACTATATACTCTGGAGTCTCTGCCTGTTATAATGTCTCTGTAAGATGTTGTTTATTACCATTGAGAGTCTGCTCATATCCATGCCTACATAATGTGAGTGTGCAAATGTGTGTGTGTGTGTGTGTGTACATGCGGTTGTGTGCATGCTTGTATGCAAGTTTGTGTCTTTCCATGGTCTCTTCCTCTCAGAGACCCACTCCTTCTCCATTAACCTGGGCAGACAGACAGACAGCGATTCCCACTCAGGAAACTGTGCTCTCCCCTGGGACTAGGGGAATATGGAGGAGTTAAACATAGACATGGCTCAGGGGCTGGGTGGATATGGGCTCTGTTAGTGCTGGGAATGAGGATGTATAATGAGAGGGAAATGAGAGCCACTCTTACCTGATTGCCATGGATTTCCCTCCAGTATTAGTGAGGGGTCACAATGAGACGGGCCAGCCTACTGTCCCACTGGGAGAAGATGGAGCTGTGACCTAATGTTGCGCTAACCTTACAGTAATGTGTGTGTGTGTGTGTGTGTGTGTGTGTGTGTGTGTGTGTGTGTGTGTGTGTGTGTGTGTGTGTGTGTGTGTGTGTGTGTGTGTGTGTGTGTGTGTGTGTGTGTGTGTGTGTGCGCACGCATATGTGCAGACCCTGCAGGTGGAAAGGCTGGCAGCGGTGGTGTGTTCTCTGCAGAGCTCTGCCAGGGTCAGAGAGGGCACAGAGAGTGCCCAGGCCGAGTGGAGGTGTGTGGACCTGGAGGGGGAGCTGACAGAGACCCGTGCCCAGCTCACGGAGTGCCAGGACAGGCTACAGGAAGCCAGGAGGAGGGTGAGACCACCATGCTATAAACCACCATCAACCCAGCTGTACAGATAGAAACATACAGACACACAGGCACTACCACTCTGTAAGATAATGTAATGTTGACCTGACTGTTATGCTCAATGAGTCTACTTCAGTTCTAGTCTTACCATCTCACACACGGTGAGATACTTGATGTCAGTGCTTATGGGGTATGCTGGATTACTCCTAGAGCACATGCCATTGTAAAGGCAACTACGCTCATGTTGAAGAAGCTGGAATTGTGTTTGCCGTGGCTCAGAACCTTGTTCAAAAGCCTCCCGCTGATCCAGCCTCTCCATGTGAGATGGTGGAAGTCCGGCACATTTCCTCTAGTGCTCAGCATACGGCCAGAGCCTTTATCTGAACACAATTAGTCATTTTCCCAGGCCTCTGCACTCTGCAGGCTCTCCCACTGTAATTTCTCTGCATTTCCCTGTAACCTTTAGTAGTGGGGTTTGAGTCCACCCTGAGCCCCAGCTCCTCTGCCCAGGCATCCATTACAGCTCTCCAGGACAGCAATATTAATCCACCTGATGCCATGCCAGCCGTTCTCCTCCGCACATGGAAATGAAGCTGCCTCACTGCTGCTTTATTCCTATTCACAGGAGGCTATGGAAGAAAGTGTCTGTCTGTCTCTGTCTGTCTGTCTGTCTGTCTGTCTGTCTGTCTGTCTGTCTGTCTGTCTGTCTGTCTGTCTGTCTGTCTGTCTGTCTGTCTGTCTGTCTGTGTGTTATTTGTCTGCTTTCTCTCCATGTCACCTTTGTTGATTTTGTCTCTCTTGTCTCCGGCTCTGTGCTCTCTGCTTTAATGACGCATATATCCTATCTTCAGTCACTGCTTAATCCCAGCAGTGCTGGCTCAGGAACAGATTACTGCTCCCAGACATGAGAGAAGTGCAGGGAGGGAGAGAAAGAGAGAGAGACGCCTCAATGAGACAATCCACAGGGAGACAGAGGGGTCCAGCACATGTATGTGGAAGTGTACATGCCCACAACCCTGTCTCAGAGAGAAAATTATTTTAAAAACTCCATCCACTGCTTTTGTTCATCCTCATTTGCTATGATGGACTCTGTGTACAGCCAGAGAACCATGTCCAGGTTCACACCAACAGTACCTCTGAGTATGCAGTGGGTTTCAGAATTGACTTTTCCATTTTAGGATGAATCACTTTACTCAATGCCCTCTCTATCTACCAATGTCTATCTCACCTCTAGCTCCTTTATGAGCTCAAACTGCATGTTTTTGACCCCCTCTCTTTTCCTCCCTCTCCCCCTCTCTCTCTTCCTCCCTCTCTCCAGGCTGAGGAGCAGACCCAGAAGTTCCAGGCCACGGTGACCAGTCTGAAGAGCCAGCATGGCTGTGTTAGTCAGCAGGTATGCAGGCCCATGTGACAGACCCAATCCTAACCCTTTCCCCCTTGATTCCTCACATCCTACCCATACCCCATCCCTACCACACCCTGCTGTTACCATCCCTATCACACCCTGCTGTTACCATCCCTACCATACGCTGCTGTTACCATCCCTATCACACCCTGCTGTTACCATCCCTACCATACGCTGCTGTTACCATCCCTACCTCACCCTGTTGTTTACCAGCCCTACCACAACCTGCTGTTACCAGCTCTACCACACCCTGCTGTTACCAGCCCTACCACACCCTGCTGTTACCAGCCCTACCACACCCTGCTGTTACCATCCCTACTACACCCTGCTGTTACCATCCCTACTACACCCTGCTGTTACCATCCCTACCTCACCCTGTTGTTACCAGCCCTACCACACCCTGCTGTTACCAGCCCTACCACACCCTGCTGTTACCATCCCTACTACACCCTGCTGTTACCATCCCTACTACACCCTGCTGTTACCATCCCTACCTCACCCTGTTGTTACCATCCCTACCTCACCCTGTTGTTTACCAGCCCTACCACACCCTGCAGTTACCAGCCCTACCACACCCTGCAGTTACCATCCCTACCACACCCTGCTGTTACCAGCCCTACCACACCCTGCAGTTACCATCCCTACCACACCCTGTTGTTACCATCCCTACCACACCCTGCGGTTACCATCCCTACCTCACCCTGCAGTTACCATCCCTACCACACCCTGCTGTTACCATCCCTACCACACCCTGCTGTTACCAATCCTACCAAACCCTGCGGTTACCATCCCTACCACACCCTGCGGTTACCATCCCTACCACACCCTGCTGTTACCATCCCTACCACACCCTGCGGTTAACATCCCTACCACACCCTGCTGTTACCATCCCAACCACACTCTGCAGTTGCCATCCCTACCACACCCTGCTGTTACCATCCCTACCACACCCTGCAGGTACCATCCCTACCACACCCTGTTGTTTACCACCCCTACCACACCTTGCGGTTACCATCCCAACCACACCCTGTTGTTTACCAGCCCTACCACACCCTGTTGTTTACCAGCCCTACCACACCCTGTTGTTTACCAGCCCTACCACACCCTGCTTTTACCTTTTGTGCAGCCTTTTTCCATTCTCACTGTTTCTGAACAAAACAGTCACTTATTGAGGATTTTTGTCTTATGAAACATGTCTTTTCTTATATAACATTAATACCTTGTGAAACATGTCTTTGTTTGATCTCTCTCTCACACTATGTGTTGTCTATCACACACACACATCCCCAGCTCAGCTTGTTTCAGACTCCATGCGGCTTGTCATGTATTTCACAGACTGTGAAACATGAAGGATCAGCTGCCATTTAGGACCTATCTGTCTGTCTGTCTCCGTCTCACACACACGCAGTGTGCACGCACCTACACACAACACACACACATTCTCTGTTGGCGCTGTCCAGTCCTGTGGAGATGACAGGAGCGTGGGGTCTGAGTGAGCGAGCCCCTTCCTCAGCCCGGCTGTCCTGGGGGTTAATTAACACTCCTCATCCTGCTCCACCAGCCCCATCCTGCTCCTCCAGCCCCATCCTGCCCCAGCAGCCCCATCCTGCCCCAGCAGCCCCATCCTACCCCAGCAGCCCCATCCTGCCCCGGCAGCCCCATCCTGCTCCAGCAGCCCCATCCTGCTCCAGCAGCTCCATCCTGCTCCAGCAGCCCCATCCTGCTCCAGCAGCTCCATCCTACCCCAGCAGCCCCATCCTGATCCAGCAGCCCCATCCTACTCCAGCAGCTCCATCCTGCTCCAGCAGCTCCATCCTGCTCCAGTAGCTCCATCCTGCTCCAGCAGCCCCATCCTGCTCCCGCAGCTCCATCCTGCTCCAGCAGCTCCATCCTGCTCCAGCAGCTCCATCCTGCTCCAGCAGCTCCATCCTGCTCCAGCAGCCCCATCCTGCTCCAGCAGCCCCATCCTGCTCCAGTAGCTCCATCCTGCTCCAGCAGCTCCAGGTGTAAATAATTGGGAGTTGTGCGAACCCAAATGGTCTCCTCCGTAACTGGGCTGGTTGCTGAACCTGCCTGCTGGCATCACGCGGGCCTCTCCCAGGTTAGATGACTGTTAAGGCTAGGCGGACAGCGAATGATTGCTAATAAAACATTTGATTGAGAGGAGAACAGAGTGAGAACCATAAACATCCTGGATTCTGCCCTTTCATTTTGCCATCTCCAGAGAATTGGTTTTGCTGTGCCGCAGAGCGACTCACACACAAGCAGTTAGTTGTCTGCCCTAGGACTGGAATTTAATTTAGTGTGTGTGCGTGTGTACGAGCCCATGTGCATGTGGGTGCAGGTGTAATGTGGTGTGCGTATTTTATACTTTCCTATTTTATAGAAATGAGCCAGGGTTTTTCTAGGTGTGAAATCTCCCGTCCCTATAGGTGCAGCAGTGCTGCTACAGATAGGGAGAGAAAACAATAATTTCATACTGCAGTGGGAAAATTACCATAGAGTTACCAAGATGGCCACTGCAGAGCTGTGAATGCACTGCTGAGCCCTCTGCAATCTCCCCTCATTCTGCTCTTTGTGTTACATGTTTGTGAGGCAGGTCTGTAGTGATGAGCTATTGTACAGGCTAGTGTTTAGCTACTGTGTTTGACTACAGGATGTGGCTATTCTACAGTCATTTACCAGCATATTGTGGGCTCTTTATGTTAGAGATATTGTATGGCGGTTGTTGACAGTGTCTTGGTATTGCACATACTGTATGGCTGGTTGCTGTTGCTGAGTGAAACTGAGAGGCTGTTATGCTTACTGGAATGTATTTCTACTACAGTATTCTGCGTGGATGCATGGGACTGATGGGTCTTGTTGGTGTGTGTTGCCAGTGTGTTGGATAAATGTGCATTGCTGGTGTGTGTTTAAGGTGCTCTATGATTGCTGGGGTAGGTATATAGCTTGATACAGTATAAGACCACTATGTTTAATGCTGGTGTATGTTGGTTCTGTGCAGGGTGTATAAAATGCATAATGGGTGTGTTGGGGTAGTTGAGTGTCTTTGGGGGTTATATACCATCAGTGTGGTGGGGTGTTGGTGTGGTTGGGTGTAACACCAGTGTATTGGGGTGTGTGGGGTATATACTGTAATAACCATGTATTGGGGTGTGGGGCTGGGGTATGATGAAAGGGTAGAAGCGTATATCAGACTCCAGCCCAGGCAGAACTAATAAAAGGCCAACCATGTTGGAGCTCCTCTGCTTCTGGCAACAGCGCTGCTTTTTACTGCCGCTCTGACAGCAAGATAAAGTGCTCATCCAATTAGAAAAATATTTGGTCACCTACCTACCAATGGTCTTGTATTTTTCAAGCCATTTGATCCGGAATCCTTGCTATTTTTATTGTATGTTTTCCTACCATTGTGTATATACATTTTATTGCGCAGCCATGGAATGTTGATGAACCATTTACCATGTAGTAATGTAGTGAATGTTGTCTGTCTCAGTGTGGTTTCTAATGAAGGATGGGGCTGGAGGCAATGCTACGTAGTGTAGGTCTGTGTATAGTATGGTGGTGTGTGGGTTTACATTCTGTTAGGTTTTTGTGTTGGTGTCGGCTATGTTTGGGCTGAGAGGATTTTAGTCATCTCTGTCATTTGTCCATTTCCTGTGCAGGGCTCTGTACATGTATACTAGTGCTAGTCGCCATCTCTGCTTAAGAATACTGATGTATTTTTTCCAGTGCATTAAAATTAAATTCTCTCTTGTTGTAAAAAGAGGCACATGTTAAAAATAATTGGATGTGGGAGAGAACAAAGGGCTGCCTCTCGTTCCCCCCCTGCACACCCCAGCTAGGCGTTAATACCTAGCCAGCCGCATTGTTCTGCCGTCTGCAGCCATCCCCCCAGCCAGACACTCAGCACTGGAGAAGTCACTTTTAATGTCTGATAATCAAGGTGAATTTTCAAAAAGCTGCCATTTTCAAACGATGGTGTATATATTACATGGAGATGGTATTTGAGGAGGGGAGGGGCTCTGCTGGGAGAGAGGCAGAGCCTCGGCCATGCACAGTGGAAGAGAGACACCTAATGGCCACGGCAGGAACTGCAGGCAGGTTGTGCTCTGCTGGCAATCAATGGAGGAAGGCGGTTGTCAGTTCACTGTCAGTCATGTGTTGTTGTGCTGTGTAATTTGCTTTGTCTGTGGTAGAGTATGTGTGTTCCACAAGTTCAGGTTGAACAATAGCTTTCAGCGATCCCTATTTTCTCAAGGAGCCATTCACTAGGAATGTCCTTGTGTCCTCCAAACATTCACGTACATTTTACTCATATACAGACAGAGTATATAGAGATATATTATTAAAGATAGTATGTCCACGTATATGTGTGTTTCCGCTCTTCTCAGTAATTGTGGTAGAGCGTTGCAGGGGAGACTGAGGCAGCTGAGAGAGGAGTAGGGGGGCTCCATTTCTCCGGCGTGGTGCAGGGGCTCATCTCCCCCCACCCCCTCTCCCTTCTTTCTTCCCCACGCCGCTCTAAGGTAGGATTATTTCTCCCCCGCTCTGCCGCACCATATATCCCAGGTCTGCAGTTCCCCCTCGCCGCTGTCATTTTTCACGGCGTGTTTTCGCGCGGGTGCAGCATTGCGCGGTGGCACTGTGCCTATGCAATATGTTAAGGAGGGGAATATATGCAGCGTGTAGAATGTAATAGGTGTACATGTGTACATTTATTTTCTGCGGTGGTGATTTACTGGTGTTTCCAGTGCTTGGGAAAAAGATGGCAGCAGTGTATGAACATGAACATGACTGCTGCGTATGCACTCACCTCCAAGGCTTTTTTACACACTGGAGACACAATATTATCCAGTTGATAGAGAGGGTTTGGATGTTTTTTATGATGTGTATAAATGAAATGCCCCCATTCCAGCATAGTGTTTTTTATGATGTGTATAAATGAAATGCCCCCATTCCAGCATAGTGTTTTTTATGATGTGTATAAATGAAATGCCCCCATTCCAGCATAGTGTTTTTTATGTTTACAGATGGTGAGGTTCGGTGTTGGCTTGGTTAAATACCAGTCTAATGGCACCTTGTCTGTCAGTGAGGCAGAGTTTAGTATATTTAGGCTAGCTGTGGGGCTCGGACCGTGCCATTCTGATTGCCTATCCTGGTCCACCTGTGTTCCTATAGAGCCTTGTGTGTCTTTAACCTGCACACACACCGACACACACACACAATCCCCCTCCCATCTCCAGTCCTGTCCCCCTGAGTGAGATCTGATGGAGCCATGCAAAGAGGTTTAAAATAAAAACACTAACACAAACACACATGGTTGATGGAAGCCTGAAATGGACATTATACTCTGAGGGGAAGTAGATCTAATCCCATGAAACAGTAGGCTTTAAATGTATTCTGTGCTCGGAGCCTTGTGGTGTGAACCTCCCTCTGTGAGACCACCACTGAATAGAACAAAAAAAATCTAATCAAACAATGTTTTTTCAGAAGTAAATGCTAGCGTTTGGTCCAGTGTGTCTGATGCTGTTCATTGATTAGCTCAGCTATGTGGGTTTGTTTTAACATTTCTGGCCTCAAAAGACTGACTTAATGCACCCCGGAAGAAAAAAGATGGAGGCAGCCTCCTCTCTGCTCTTTCATGAGGACAACTTCTCAGACGTGTCCCGCTCTTTCAGTGTGTCTGTGTGTGGTGCGCGTGTGCGAGTGGGTGCGTGCGCAAAAGCCTGTTCTTGTACACTGTCAAAAGCATGAAGTGTTTTTCAATGGGACACTTGTTGGTGGCAGAGCTCTATGTCTCTCCCATTCTAGTAGTATTTAGATTTCATATGTGCGTTATACTCCTCATCTCTTCCCCATTCTCCCGTTGGTCTTTGTGAAGTGGGAAGATTCGCTGTTGTTAATGTGCTCCTTTCTCTCTCCTTTTCTATGCTGGTCTCAGAACAGTTTTTTCTCTCTGAGTAGACTATGTACAACAATGTATTCTGATATTTGCTACAACTACATGGCTTGGTTTCTATAGGCTTCTTTTCTCATAATGGCTTTGTATTGGTGTTTGAAGTTGTGTTTTAGTGGTGTCCCTGAGTGTTTGTCTCGTGGTCGTCGTGGGTTTCTGTGGTTTAGCAGAGACACTGTGTGTGTGACAGTTGAGACAGACGTGGACCCATGACACAAACCACTACAGTCAGGGTGTACATTAGAGTGACCTTCCGGACCAGGCTGGAGTTCACATACAAGCTTTTTCTCCAGGAAGTACAGAAGCTATTAGATGTAATGGCGATGTTGTTGTCTTTTATATTTCCTCTCTGCTAGAATTCATTGATAGTTTGATAATGCAGGGGTCCACTGAGTGCAAGAACTCTAACCATATGATAAGATATTGGCAACGTGTTTGAAGGCTGGTGGTTTTATTTGGTACATGAGTGTATTATTTGTTCCTGGCACTGGTAGCAGACAGTTATTTTTCATTGCTTGGTTAGAGGGCATGCTTCCAAAGTGTTGTTCTCAGCTGTAGTGGAGAGTAAAGAAGGGAGAAGTGAGGAGAGGACTGGGGCCGGGGGCTCTCTGATGGAGGGAGGAGTGAGGAGGGGACTGGAGCCGGGGGCTCTCTGATGGAGGGAGGAGTGAGGAGAGGACTGGGGCCGGGGGCTCTCTGATGGAGAGAGGAGTGAGGAGAGGACTGGGCCCGGGGGCTCTCTGATGGAGGGAGGAGTGAGGAGAGGACTGGGGCCGGGGGCTCTCTGATGGAGGGAGGAGTGAGGAGAGATGAAGATAGGGAGCGTAGTTTTGCCAGGCCAGTGTGGCAGAGCTGGTGTGTCTGGCCCTGTGCCAGCCTGGGCAGTGTGCCCACGGGGAGGCAGTGTGTAGCCAGCGCTGTGCCACAGACAGAGAGGCAGGTGACAGAGAGGCAAGAGACAGAGGGAGAGGCTGGTAAGAGGACTGACTGACTGTCAGAGGAGTCTGGGTTGAAGTGACACTCCCCCCTGGGGTGTGATGGGTGGGCAGGACCACCGTGAGAGAGAGAGAGACTCACATATCTATTGGGTGAAATACCATAGTGTGCCATCACAGCAGCAAGATTTGTGACCTGTTGCCACTAGAAAAGATTAACCAGTGCAGAACAAACACCATTGTAAATACAACCCACATTTATTTTCACTTTTGTACTTTAACTATTTGCACATAATATGACATTTGAAATGTCTTTATTCTTCTGGAACTTTTGTGAGTGTAGTGGTTACTGTTAATTTTTGTATTGTTTATTTCACTTTTGTTTTTGACCTATTTCACTTGCTTTGGCAATGTAAACATATGTTTCCCATGCCATTAAAGCCTTTCAATTGAATTGCGTTGAGAGGAGAGAGACATGGCTGATGTTGGATAGTGCCATGTCATTCAGTGCCTTAGCGACTCCATGGACATCATTGCCTATTTAGTGTCTGTGCATTTTTAGTTCATCTCCAATGCATGGAACATATGCAGACTGTAGTGGACAATGGGGATTTTGAGCAATTAATGCTATTTATGCAGTCGTTTATAGTCTCAAATAATACTGCTGCTACTCTGTTTAGAGGTTGTTGTTTTTCATTCACTCAGTTGTTTCTCCTTTCTCACTGTGTCAATGCTTGAATAAACAGATGCTTCATGGGTAAAATGCTATCTCCCTGGTATGTGTGCATTTAAATAGTGTTTGCTTTTCAAACCCTATCCCTCCTTTCCCCCTCTTTTCCCTCTTTCCGTTTCCCTCTCCCCCTCTCCGCTCCTCTTTGTATCCTTAAAATATTCTGCACATCCCGCAGCAGTTCCGCATCGCAGATATCCCTAATATAATCTATGTGTCTGAATACTAATTTATACCGTCAGGATAAAATAAATAGTCTACAGTTAATTATGGGGAGCCGGCTCCTGGCTTGGCCCAATGATTTATGAAGTGCGCGTTGGCATTCTGCTACACATTTTTCTTAATTTATTTTAATCTGTCTTTCAATACATTTTCCTGGAAACGTCTTAATGATGTCAAAGGTGTGTGTCAATGACCCTGGCTCAGTGAGCAGTCCTCTGGTGGTGGAGAGGTAGGGGTGGGGGGGTCGGGGTCCAGCCTAACAAGGGCACTTTCAGGCACACCCCTTCACCCCTCCCTCCCTCCCTCCCACCTCCCCTCTCCACACACCACCTCAGTTTCATTTGCAGCCTTGGTGTCTGTCTGTCTGTCTGTGTGGTTGACTGTGCGTCCATTTGTCTTTCTGTCTGTATGCCTTGCTGTCTGTGTGTCTGTGTGTCTGTCTGTTTCGCCTATCAGCATTTCTCCTATCTTTCCCCTCATTACTGTGTGTCCATGTGTTTTCTGTGCTCTCTTGTTTATTTAGCTCTTTGGTCCTGTGTGAGCAGTAAGATACAGTAACGTAGCAGTAAGGTTCTGGGTAATCCATACGTCTGTGTGGTCAGAGCTGTTAGCCAGGCCAGGGGCTGGGGGTGGGTGGTTGGTGATGCTGGGCATGGTCCACCAGGGGAGAGAGAGCCCCTAGCTCCCTCCCAGACATCAAAACACTTCACATGATTAGATGCATTTTCTCCACCCTTTCTTCTCCTCTCAAATTAAAGCCGATGCCTCCTCTACTTGTTATGCGCTGTCGACCTCCGGCAATTAGCGCGGAGCGTGCCCGACGTGACGCTCGGAGAGCCCGGGTAGGAAGCAGGCGGGCAGGCGCTGAGCCTCCGCCCTAACCACGTCCGTCTGTCTGCCAGCCTCCCAGACAGACAGAGGCAGCACACAGCTCGTCAGAGCAGGGCCCCATTAGGGACATCCACACATCTCTCTGCATCAGGATGCTCTCATTTACCTCCTCCAGATCCTACCATTTATCTCCTCTGAAAAAAAATATCGCCCATCAAGCGGCCAAGCGCATGGCTGGCTGCAGTGGCTATCCTGAAAGAGGAAAAAGAATGATTTAATTTCTTCTCCTTTTTGTCTCAGTGGCCTACTCACTTTGTTCATACACACATCATTACACACAGAGGCCTCGTTTTCATCTCGCGGCCAGGCAGGCTGAGGCTGAGATCAGGGCTCTAAGTTATCCATGCGGCCGCAACCAGGCCATCGCTTTAGATCAATACCTGTGGTCAGGACGGAGCACGCCGTGCTTTGCTGTGCTACGCCTCCTAAATAGGCCCTGCAGGTCCCACCATAAAACACCTCACAGGCCAGCCTGGCGGACCCATAAATCTGCACAGTTTTTTTTATTTCTATTGGAGCGTGCCAAGAGTAGCAGTGCTGGGTTAGGATAGGGTGGTCCATGAACTGAGGTCTAGAGGTTAGGGAGTATGACACTAGGGTGGTTCCAGCTGTTAATCTGTATCCTTAGAGACCTATAATCAATAAGCATTAGCCAGGGAAAGGACAGGTTGGGGTTTGTGTTGTGTCTTTGGAAAATAAACATGCACTCCTTGATTTGGGCCAGAACAAGCACACTTGTTTAGTTCTTGTGTTGGGATCGCTAGTCTGGAGTGTTTTACTGTGGACTGGGTTACAGGGCTGGATGGTGCTAGTATCAAATCAAATCAAAGTTTATTTGTCACGTGCGCAGAATACAACAGGTGTAGACCTTGCAGTGAAATGCTTACTTACAGGCTCTAACCAATAGTGCAAAAAAGGTGTTAGGGCTATGCTGGGCTACAGCAGGGCTGGATTGTGCTAGTATGCTGGGCTACGGCAGGGCTGGATTGTGATAATATGCTGGGCTACAGCACGGCTGGATGGTGCTAGTGTGCTGGGCTACAGCAGGGCTGGATTGTGCTAGTATGCTGGGCTACAGCACGGCTGGATGGTGCTAGTGTGCTGGGCTACAGCAGGGCTGGATTGTGCTAGTATGCTGGGCTACAGCAGGGCTGGATTGTGCTAGTATGCTGGGCTACGGCAGGGCTGGATTGTGCTAATATGCTGGGCTACAGCAGGGTTGGATGGTGCTAGTATGCTGGGCTACAGCAGGGCTAGATTGTGCTAGTATGCTGGGCTACGGCAGGGCTGGATTGTGCTAATATGCTGGGCTACGGCAGGGCTGGATGGTGCTAGTATGCTGGGCTACAGCAGGGCTGGATTGTGCTAGTATGCTGGGCTACAGCAGGGCTGGATTGTGCTAGTATGCTGGGCTACGGCAGGTCTGGATGGTGCTAGTATGCTGGGCTACAGCAGGGCTGGATTGTGCTAGTATGCTGGGCTACAGCAGGGCTAGATTGTGCTACTATGCTGGGCTACAGCAGGGCTGGATGGTGCTAGTATGCTGGGCTACTGCAGGGCTGGGTTGTGCTAGTATGCTGGGCTACAGCAGGGCTGGATTGTGCTAGTATGCTGGGCTACAGCAGGGCTGGATTGTGCTAGTATGCTGGGCTACAGCAGGGCTGGATGGTGCTAGTATGCTGGGCTACAGCAGGGCTGGATTGTGCTAGTATGCTGGGCTACAGCACGGCTGGATGGTGCTAGTGTGCTGGGCTACAGCAGGGCTGGATTGTGCTAGTATGCTGGGCTACAGCACGGCTGGATGGTGCTAGTGTGCTGGGCTACAGCAGGGCTGGGTTGTGCTAGTATGCTGGGCTACGGCAGGGCTGGATTGTGCTAGTATGCTGGGCTACGGCAGGGCTGGATTGTGCTAATATGCTGGGCTACAGCAGGGTTGGATGGTGCTAGTATGCTGGGCTACAGCAGGGCTAGATTGTGCTAGTATGCTGGGCTACGGCAGGGCTGGATTGTGCTAATATGCTGGGCTACGGCAGGGCTGGATGGTGCTAGTATGCTGGGCTACAGCAGGGCTGGATTGTGCTAGTATGCTGGGCTACAGCAGGGCTGGATTGTGCTAGTATGCTGGGCTACGGCAGGGCTGGATGGTGCTAGTATGCTGGGCTACAGCAGGGCTGGATTGTGCTAGTATGCTGGGCTACAGCAGGGCTGGATTGTGCTAGTATGCTGGGCTACAGCAGGGCTGGATTGTGCTAGTATGCTGGGCTACTGCAGGGCTGGGTTGTGGTAGTATGCTGGGCTACAGCAGGGCTGGATTGTGCTAGTATGCTGGGCTACAGCAGGGCTGGATTGTGCTAGTATGCTGGGCTACAGCAGGGCTGGATGGTGCTAGTATGCTGGGCTACAGCAGGGCTGGATTGTGCTAGTATACTGGGCTACCGCACGGCTGGATGGTGCTAGTGTGCTGGGCTACAGCAGGGCTGGATTGTGCTAGTATGCTGGGCTACAGCACGGCTGGATGGTGCTAGTGTGCTGGGCTACAGCAGGGCTGGATTGTGCTAGTATGCTGGGCTACGGCAGGGCTGGATTGTGCTAGTATGCTGGGCTACGGCAGGGCTGGATTGTGCTAATATGCTGGGCTACAGCAGGGTTGGATGGTCCTAGTATGCTGGGCTACAGCAGGGCTAGATTGTGCTAGTATGCTGGGCTACGGCAGGGCTGGATTGTGCTAATATGCTGGGCTACGGCAGGGCTGGATGGTGCTAGTATGCTGGGCTACAGCAGGGCTGGATTGTGCTAGTATGCTGGGCTACAGCAGGGCTGGATTGTGCTAGTATGCTGGGCTACGGCAGGGCTGGATGGTGCTAGTATGCTGGGCTACAGCAGGGCTGGATTGTGCTAGTATGCTGGGCTACAGCAGGGCTGGATTGTGCTAGTATGCTGGGCTACAGCAGGGCTGGATTGTGCTAGTATGCTGGGCTACGGCAGGTCTGGATGGTGCTAGTATGCTGGGCTACAGCAGGGCTGGATTGTGCTAGTATGCTGGGCTACAGCAGGGCTAGATTGTGCTACTATGCTGGGCTACAGCAGGGCTGGATGGTGCTAGTATGCTGGGCTACTGCAGGGCTGGATTGTGCTAGTATGCTGGGCTACAGCAGGGCTGGATTGTGCTAGTATGCTGGGCTACAGCACGGCTGGATGGTGCTAGTGTGCTGGGCTACAGCAGGGCTGGATTGTGCTTGTATGCTGGGCTACAGCACGGCTGGATGGTGCTAGTGTGCTGGGCTACTGCAGGGCTGGGTTGTGCTAGTATGCTGGGCTACAGCAGGGCTGGATGGTGCTAGTATGCTGGGCTACAGCAGGGCTGGATGGTGCTAGTATGCTGGGCTACAGCAGGGCTGGATTGTGCTAGTGTGCTGGGCTACAGCAGGGCTGGGTTGTGCTAGTATGCTGGGCTACGGCAGGGCTGGATTGTGCTAGTATGCTGGGCTACGGCAGGGCTGGATTGTGCTAATATGCTGGGCTACAGCAGGGTTGGATGGTGCTAGTATGCTGGGCTACAGCAGGGCTAGATTGTGCTAGTATGCTGGGCTACGGCAGGGCTGGATTGTGCTAATATGCTGGGCTACGGCAGGGCTGGATGGTGCTAGTATGCTGGGCTACAGCAGGGCTGGATTGTGCTAGTATGCTGGGCTACAGCAGGGCTGGATTGTGCTAGTATGCTGGGCTACGGCAGGGCTGGATGGTGCTAGTATGCTGGGCTACAGCAGGGCTGGATTGTGCTAGTATGCTGGGCTACAGCAGGGCTGGATTGTGCTAGTATGCTGGGCTACAGCAGGGCTGGATTGTGCTAGTATGCTGGGCTACAGCAGGGCTAGATTGTGCTAGTATGCTGGGCTACGGCAGGGCTGGATTGTGCTAATATGCTGGGCTACGGCAGGGCTGGATGGTGCTAGTATGCTGGGCTACTGCAGGGCTGGGTTGTGCTAGTATGCTGGGCTACAGCAGGGCTGGATTGTGCTAGTATGCTGGGCTACAGCAGGGCTGGATTGTGCTAGTATGCTGGGCTACAGCAGGGCTGGATGGTGCTAGTATGCTGGGCTACAGCAGGGCTGGATTGTGCTAGTATGCTGGGCTACAGCACGGCTGGATGGTGCTAGTGTGCTGGGCTACAGCAGGGCTGGATTGTGCTAGTATGCTGGGCTACAGCACGGCTGGATGGTGCTAGTGTGCTGGGCTACAGCAGGGCTGGATTGTGCTAGTATGCTGGGCTACGGCAGGTCTGGATGGTGCTAGTATGCTGGGCTACAGCAGGGCTGGATTGTGCTAGTATGCTGGGCTACAGCAGGGCTAGATTGTGCTACTATGCTGGGCTACAGCAGGGCTGGATGGTGCTTGTATGCTGGGCTACTGCAGGGCTGGATTGTGCTAGTATGCTGGGCTACTGCAGGGCTGGATTGTGCTAGTATGCTGGGCTACAGCAGGGCTGGATTGTGCTAGTATGCTGGGCTACAGCACGGCTGGATGGTGCTAGTGTGCTGGGCTACAGCAGGGCTGGATTGTGCTTGTATGCTGGGCTACAGCACGGCTGGATGGTGCTAGTGTGCTGGGCTACTGCAGGGCTGGGTTGTGCTAGTATGCTGGGCTACAGCAGGGCTGGATGGTGCTAGTATGCTGGGCTACAGCAGGGCTGGATGGTGCTAGTATGCTGGGCTACAGCAGGGCTGGATTGTGCTAGTATGCTGGGCTACAGCAGGGCTGGATGGTGCTAGTATGCTGGGCTACAGCAGGGCTGGATGGTGCTAGTATGCTGGGCTACAGCAGGGCTGGATTGTGCTAGTATGCTGGGCTACAGCAGGGCTGGATTGTGCTAGTATGCTGGGCTACAGCAGGGCTGGATTGTGCTAGTATGCTGGGCTACAGCAGGGCTGGATTGTGCTAGTATGCTGGGCTACAGCAGGGCTGGATGGTGCTTGTATGCTGGGCTACAGCAGGGCTGGATTGTGCTAGTATGCTGGGCTACAGCAGGGCTGGATTGTGCTAGTATGCTGGGCTACAGCAGGGCTGGATTGTGCTAGTATGCTGGGCTACTGCAGGGCTGGATTGTGCTAGTATTCTGGGCTACAGCAGGGCTGGATGGTGCTAGTGTGCTGGGCTACAGCAGGGCTGGAGTGGGTAAGATGTGTTCCAGATGAGAGCCTGGGGACCTGCCAAAGACCGAGAGAGACAGAAGGCTGATTCTTCTCATCTCTCTCCTTCAACCCCCCAGGCTGTGTGTGTGTGTGAGTGCCTCTGTCTCTGTTGGCCTGCTCCATGCATTAACCAAACAGATAGCCACCAACTTTAATTACCTTTGCTTCCACTTACTCACCCCTGATGCCCTCAAACCCATCCACCCTTCTTGCCTCCGTCGCTTGTGCAAATGAAAGAGGAATAGGGGAGAGAAAGAAGAGAAGCATAATTACGTATTTTAGTGGAGTGCGGCAGAATGCCTTTTGCCAAATGACTCTAATTCCAAATAGTTAACAAGATTTTTCTTTTTAATAGAGCCGAATCCGTGTGACAGCAAATAGCTTTCCCATTTGCAGCCCTTAATGGCTTTTCATACTTTGCACTTCCAATAAGCAGTAAACTCGGAAATTAATATTGCACGCTGTGTTATGATGCAAATGGGAGCGAGATAGGAGAGCGGTACCTTCATGCAGAAAGCTCTGATTAGATCCATAATTGCTGCAGTGGGATGAAAGCATTTCTCCTGTTCGTTTGAATTTGTTTTTTATATATATGTATATTTTAAGCCTCGCCATTCGCTCCGGCGTCAGAATCGACAGAATTGTTTTGTTATGTTGTTGTTTTGCATTTTTAAGTCAATGCTAATCAGTGGTAATTGTGGTTGGAAGAAAAACACTCCTCTACAAAGTCTTTGTCTATATGGAAGATTGTTTATGTGACCTTTCACTGTATTCACTATGTATTGGTGTATATTTTCTGTACTGTGTTCAGATCTGTAGAATATGGTTTAAGTTCCTAAAGGTACTGTCCTTGGAGGGTCCAACTAAAACACCTCTATTTCATCTGATCATTCTGTAAACGGACATTTAGCTGCTTTATGGGTCACCCAGTTACAATGTGTTTGAACCAATTTGAACCAACCAGCCACCTCTTTCCAGGAAAACACACGAGGCGCAATCTAGATATATTTGTGCAAGGTGTTTCATAATTAACATCTGATCCAAGTAATTTAGTTTACAATTCCATTTTACACGTCCTCAAATATTAAGCCTGGTCTGTGCATAAGGTATTGACATCCACGGGGTTGTCATGTTAATGGAACATATACATTTATTATATGGCTTGACCCTGATCAAAAATTCTACTCGTAATGGCACTCTTAGGCAGCTGGCTCTCATCCTTGCTCTTTCACAAGCTACTTCAATCTGTCTCTGTCATATTCAACATCTCGCCCTCCTCAACCCTGTTGACTCACTGCATATCACTGTAGCAGGCTGTCCTGTACCGCAGACGTATGTGTTTGTCTGTTCATGAGCGTATACATTCCACCTGACCATATTGTCTGATTTACTGCATTCCCAGACCAGCTATGGTATAACACTGTCATATGCTTTAAATGCAGATTATTCCTTAAGGCTGTAAATACGCCACAGCACAGCGGCCTGCCCCGATGCCTGACTCTAGCCAGCCCAGCCCACAGAGCCTGTCTTTGGGGAGAGAAGAGCAGAGCGTCCTGCCTGCTTGGAGCCCCAGCCCCAGACATACAGCCACACTGACCTTTGGACAGAAATAGCTAATAAATGGGCCTCCGATTGCTGCCAGCTATTGAGGTTAAGTGTCCTTTGGTCTGCGGGGCTTCAATGTAGCGCTGTGCAGCCGAGGCTGGCTGGGTCACGTGACCAACGCGCACGCCCACACACGCACATCTGATTCCCTCTTACCGGCCGCGTCGGCATGGCAACGCTTCATTTATTTTTCAGCGCGTTCCTGTTTCACCTGTCACTTCGATAATTGCCACAGAATTTTCCAGCGTATCAGGGAAGAAATTACGATGATGATAATAATAAGACAATATTTATGAGCCAAACGACTGACAGACAAGTGTAGAGAGATGAAGAAATGTAGAAAGGTTTCATTAGGATAGAATATTAATGTTGGGACAGGGCCTTTTTGGGACTGATAAAGCTTGTTCCTTTTTGTCTCACAGGCTTTAGCTCATTGCCTGTGTGACTGGCAGCGGAGTCTGAATTTCCATTGTTTTAATTGGGTCACCCTCTCCTCCATGTCGCCTCTCTGGTGAGCATCTCTCTGCTTAATCAGTTCTACAAGACTGTCTCACTAGCCGAAACGTCCTAAACATCCTGTAACCCTCACAACTATTGATGTTATGCTTTTAGAAGTATTGATAAGACCAGCAAACGTAATGTCCTTTGTCACAGTGCTGTGTTCATTATTGGCCTGAGAGAGAGAGAGAGAGAGAGAGAGAGAGAGAGAGAGAGAGAGAGAGAGAGAGAGAGAGAGAGAGAGAGAGAGAGAGAGAGAGAGAGAGAGAGAGAGAGAGAGAGAGAGAGAGAGAGAGAGAGAGAGAGAGAGAGAGAGAGAGAGAGAGAGAGAGAGAGAGAGAGAGAGAGAGAGAGAGAGAGAGAGAGAGAGAGAGAGAGAGAGAGAGAGAGAGAGAGAGAGAGAGAGAGAGAGAGAGCCAGCTGGTCTCATTCTCACTGTATAGCTTGAAATTGACAGCAAGCTGTGAAAGCCAGCAAGCTGTGAAAGCCAGCAAGCTGTGAAAGCCAGCTACTGAAGTGAATAAGAATGATGCATTTCTTTAATTGGCTGTGGTAGCATTTGTTTACTGAGGTTATTGACAAGATGTTGGATATGTTCTATGTGCATAATTAAAGTGTTGTGTGTAGGAGGTTTTCTAGGTGGGGATATTAGTGTGCTTGTTATGTTAGGTGCATTGAGTGCGTTCTGGACTTGGTCGATATGTGTCATATTATCACGTCCTGCTGCTTTGAATGATTCTCATAATGCACTAGCATATAAAACATATTTTCTCATCAAAGTGTTCCAGACCTCATTTGAGATTTTAAAGTCAATATCTACTTTCAAAATCTTGTAACTCAAAGGAGTCTGTGTTTGTAACGATAACAAATGCCCTATCCTGTCGGGGTATTTTAGAATTAGGACATAAAAACGTGAAATTATTCTTGCTTGCTTTGCTTGATAAAACAAAGACACGAAAGCAAGCGTCCATGTTGGATTTATATGTGTGCTTTGGGGGAATGTCAGTGGAATTAATTGATTTGCCCATATTTGTCAGAAAAGAGTAAGCGCCTAACCCCAGCTTGCATTATTAAAGCTAATACCACAGTGGTTTCGGCAAGTCCTCTGCCGTGAATCAAAGTCTGACACGGACTGATGATGTATGGATATATGATTCCGAGCGTTGCATGGGGCTCTGAGCTCTGACTCTTGCCCCCCATCCCATCCTGCATCAGCAGCCTCACCCCATCCCCCTGGAGGGTACCTGTGTTTTCAAAGTAAAGACCACTTAGAGAATAGCCCGGGGCATCTGCATACTGGAGTGTCCTGTGTTACACATTAGAAGCCTGTGTCCAGGTCAGCAACATAAACACTCTCAACAGCCCCTGTCTCCCCCTCCGCCCCGGATACCCCAAATACCTCAAAGACAGGGAGGGGAAAGCGGCTCACAGACAGGCCACAATGTGGATCAGATGGTCTTCAGGGACGTGACCACGTTAATGACCACTCTCTGAGAACCTCCTCAGCTCAATCCTGCGGTCAGCTTTCATAGACAATATGGAGAAAATGCCTAGATTAAATTAAATTGCCATTACATATTTAAAAAGCATTCAAGAGCTTTTCTCTAGAGAATGAGGAGATATTCAGTCCAATTCAAAGCATTGTGACTTTTACCTGCCTAGCATAGCACAGTAACCCCTTCTTACTTATGTAGCCTGTCCCAGCAGACAAACACCCAGTACATCTTAGAACAGTGACGGCAGCATTTCTGCTAACAAATACCCTAATTAATTAGCTTCATCTAGTGTAAATTGAAAAGCACTTGTGGAAATAATGAACACTTAAACCCTGAGAGGATGGGTGAGGGGCGGAGGGAGAAGAAGATGGGGCGCGCTTTTTGACATGTGGCATCAAAGACAGCATAGACTAAACAGGGGGGCGTATGAGAAGGAGCTGGGACTGTGCAGTGTACAGGGTGCACCCACCCAGGGCCGCTGAGACTGAGATGCAAGGCTGACATGTTGGGGGTGAACAGCAGACACAGCAGGCAGTAAACATCTCCCCCATGGGTGAGGCCTCGGCAGAGGGTGAGACGGGGTTAACGATCAGACGTCTCGTTCAATCCCCCCGGTGGAGTAAATGGGTTTTGATCAGGCGCCAGGAAGGAGCAGAATAAGCTGCTTTCATAGGCAGGCTTTACCATTTGTCAAGACGAACAGTTTTAATATTTTTAAAAACAATCCTATTACCGAACAAAAATAGAGCAAGGATTTCGGGAAACCTGCAATATAAATGTTTAATGGCCGTTTCTGCATACAGCTTTTGTATCTGCATATATAGCTCGGTTGGTTGTTGAGGAGTATTGCTTCACTGCTCCTTTGTGCGGATGCAGGCAGAGAGAGCCGGAATTGAATGGCTGGGGAGGACATTAGAATGTCTTTACTGCCTTTCTCATTTCTGTATCTCGCCATCTGCTGAGATGGAGGTGTGAGGAATAGCATCATTAAGGTAATGTGCCTGGGAAGGCAATGAGTTGAGATCTAACGTGGGCAGGTTCCTCGGCTCAGCCACAAGAAGCTTTAAATGCCAATCTACAGTGACCTTTACCGCATACAGAGGAGAGAGCTTTGGAACTCACACACAAACACTCACACACACAGCCCACCAGACATATTGAACAACGCATATAATGTACACATTTAACATATAGATTATTGTGTTAAATGGCTTCCAAATGATGACTGTTTTATTTGTTTGGAGATAAAGATCCGTCCAGTGTGGATATGAGTGTGTAATTGGAGGTTTGTGTCTGTCTGGGATCAGTTAGTCTGGAGTGTTGCAGCCTCCACAGCGTCACCAAACTCCAGGTTGTCTGTCAGCTGAGATGCAGAGCGGAGCCCTTTCATGTCACCGGCGTTCTCCCTGACAGAGTGGCAGAATGAGGGCAATTATAAATCACTTAGTGAGTGTGTGTTCCAGTATCAGATGGACCGCTGGACCAGACCAGCAGCACAGAGGTACCGGTATGCCTCTGTTGCTGTAACCCTCTTCCATCAGCAGCACCCCCGCCAGGGAGAAGACCATGAGGGGGGTTTAGTCAACCCCTGTCTTAGTGTCTAAGCACAGCCAAGCCAATCATTCCTCAGCCCCCACCCCTTCACCCCCCCCCGTCCTGCAGCTAGAGTCAACAGCCCTCCTTTAACACGCTCGTTCTCTTTTAATGTGTCGTTTCACTGTGTTTGTAGGCAATCAGGAATGACCAGGAGTTATTTTATTGTTTGGTCATCCAATGTGTGTTTTGTTTGGGCTGAGGTCTTGCTGATGAATTTCACATTTTCCAGGGCGGTTGACCAATGAGCGGTGTGGGTCTAGGGGAACGTGGCCGGTGGTGTTTTTCTTTAATAAGTCTAGAGGTGAGGGGAACACACCATGTGATCAGTCATCCTGTCAGGATGCTCGACTCTGATTAGCCCAGTACTCTGGCTGACATATCTGACCTGCCACCCTCCACGATGTCAAACGACTGACTCCGGTTCACCTAATGACTATTTTTAAGTTAGCCAAAAAGTCATCTTTTGTGACCTATCGTGGATCAAGTTTGTTTATCGGATTCTTCTCTTACAAAAAGCCGAAAAACATCCATCTCTTTGTTGTGACATTTTCATAGTTTTCAGTAGATAAGGTCACAGACATACTAAAATACAGATCATCAAAATATATCGCCCTCCATGATTTCACTGGCCTGTCTGATTAGCTCTGGGAACCCTTTTGTTTCACATGTCCTACAGAGGGTAGCTCTTCTAGCAGCATTTTATCAGTCCAAGTTGCTCCAGGCCCCCTGGCCTTGAAGCCTCTCTATAGTTCCACCACTACACCCATGTCCCTATGTCCCCTGTTCCCCTTGTACTGTCAGGTGTGTGTCTGAGGCAGCCTAGTGCTGTTGGTGGCACTCTCCCCTTTGGGCCTCCGTCAGAAACTTCAGAATAGATCTTTATTTACAGCACAGAACTTGGAAACAGCTGGTCAATCCATTTAGCCTAAGGCCACTGATTTGTTCGTATTTACTACAACACCCAAAGAAAAGCCGGGTATTTTCCCCTCTCTCTTTCCTATTGATCCGGCGCTTAGGAAATCTGCTCTGCTGTCTAAACACTATTGATCCCTCCCTCTCGACGGCAGGCTACCCGTACCAGTGTATAAAGGGACTGGATGAATTGAAATTTCATTTCCGACAACTTGTTCCTGTTATTTCTACCCATTTTTTGAGGGTGGAGAACATGCGCTGGCGAGTCGATAGGTGGTTGGCGGAGGGAGGAGCAGTGGGGCGAGGCTCGCTATGTCATACCAGACCGCACCGCAATGTACATCCATAAACAGGCCAGCCACACACTTCAATGAGGAATGAATTCCTCATTGAATAAGTTCCCAGTGATCATTATGGGCTATTAGGGCCTGCCGGAGGCCAGCCTGCCTG